>NW_024427107.1:223868-246717 GCF_017311325.1 Ursus maritimus
GGCCACTGATACAAAGACCAGTTAAGTCTTTGAGCATGTGAATCATGGGTGTGGCAGTGGGGTTTGGTAGAATGGAGTGGGTAGTTGAACATGGTGGTTCACCAAACTGACAGGTGAGTCATCACTAAAAAATTAGGAAGTAACTGATCAAAAGCATCCTGTTTGTCCTCCAGGCGCTATTTTACTTTCCCTCATTCTAGTATTTATAGCTTTTCACAAATCTAAAATTAAAATTTTTGATATAGTCACCTTTTCTGCTTTTTCTAACACTGTGTCACCTGCCTAAAACAGTGGATGGTATGTACAAAAAGTCCAGGAATTATGTGATGAGTGAATTTCCTAGAAATAGGTACTAAATAATTCATACAAGACATGCAACATTAGCCCTTCCAAAGACATAGAGAAATTGTGTTTAATAATACCTTCTCCACAAGCTTATATTTCCTGGTGATAACCCAGTTAAATGTACATAAAAAGTGAGTAGCTGAGTGAAGAAATTTCCACTTTTTCTGTTAAAAACATCTCAAATTACCATGTATCATTGATGAGGACATCCTGATGACCTGAGAGAGCTTGTTTGGAGAAAAATACCATGTAGTTGTTTCTCTACCTTTTTAGGAAACCCTGGTGATTTTTTGAAGCTCTCAGGAGTTCAGAAGCCAAGTCTCCATAGAGTTTGCTCATTCCTGTTAGAAATGTAACATTTTTCAGTCATTCAGGGCCTGGGGAGACCCATCTTTAAACAGTAAATATAGATACATATTAAATAACAATTAAGATGATAATTATAGATTTGTATAGATGTGGGAAAGAACTTTGAGAGAATCTTGTTCAGTTACTTCATTCTACAGGTAGAGAGCAAACTCTGTGGGGGTAAATGGCTGGCCAGAGTGTTCTCAGCAACACATTCACAGAGCCAGAACTAGAAGTCAGCCTAACTTCCAGTCCAATGTTCTTCCTCAATAATGCTCTCTACCTGCTTAATAGAAAGAATTATGAAAAGACAGAATTATTTATATTTGAAAGGATAACTTTAACCTATTTGTATGTGCCCTATTCAACCCATTTTTGAAATTTCATTTAAAATAGAATTGGCTTCCCTTCCTGTAAGACTTTTTTTTTTTTTTTTTTTGCCTTTGGGAATTTCTCTTGCTTACCCCCTTTCATGTTTCTTCACACAACCTGGTCAGTCCTTGAATTGAGAGTTCCATCTCAGAACTTACAGCTACCAGCTCCTCTGTACCATTCCCTGGCATGGGGCCAGAAGTTTTCTGACTGAGCATAGCCTCTCAGACTAGGCATTGGCTAGTTCCCTCAAATGTGAAGGAAAGAAATACTGAAAGAGAGGGAGCCACACCAGAATCCTGGAGGTGGAGGACTAAGACTTTATTCCTCTTGTTTAGAACAGAATTTGGTTCTCAAATAGTGTGGGAATAGTTGAGGACAGGTGTTTGTTTTACAAAGTGAAAAAAAAAGTTTAAAATGAGTTGGAGAGCACAAATGTCAGAAACACATGATCTTGGAAAATCTTCACTTTAAGGAGACAAATGAAACATCAAAATATATGTGTATGTATGTGGAATTGATTTGAGAATGCAATGCAATGATTGAAATTTGAGAATAAGAGAGTAATGGTGTAGAATAAAAGGAAAAATATTTTCAATAAGAGAAAGCTTCAGACACAAATATTTTGCAGAAGAGAAGACACTGAATAAGAGTTAAGCAGGATAGAGAGAGGGATGCAACAATGAAAAGTGCAGTTTTATAATTAAAAAGCATCTTTCCTATCTGCCTGTTCAGCCACAGGATGTAGGAAAAGAGAAATTCAGAGAGCTTTGTCATAATTTCTGTATATAGTCTTCCCTCAAAGACTAAGCTCTATATAAGATTCTTCATAATTGGAAATAAGTTAATTAGCTTCACAAGAGAGTGACCTGTTATCTCAGAGAAGACCAATCCTGAGCCCAGTATTAATTTCTTTTGGGGGACAAAATGTCTGAGTCATATTGGTTTCCCATGAGAAAAATGTAAAAGAATTGCCTGGTGATGAACAGGGGTTGAGGGGGAGGGAACATTTTGAGGCAATATGTTCGTTTGCGGAAAAGATCCCTATATAGACTACTTGATATTTAGGATAAATTGTTTGAAAGCACTAGGATGAGGGGATAAGGGTGAAAACATGTTCTGAGTGGACAGACATACCTTCACTTGTAGTACCAAACTTGAAGAAATAGATGTAAAACCGCTAGATATGTAAAGATAATCCTTAAAACTGACAGTAAGGGGGTAAATTGATCATTTTCCTATTATCGGTTATAGGCAGTGTTAATCTGTATATGCTTACCTGTCTTTTCAAACTTTGAAGTGTGCTCGTTGAAGGTCTTCTTGAATACTTTTGAATTCTATTTTTCTGAGTTGACTGGATGTAAGTAAAATGTGTATATAATTGGATCAATTTCTTAATAGATCAAGGCAAAAAAGGTAAGAGCAAAAAAGAGGAAAATGTAGAAGTTTTTTTGAGTTGTTCCTAAGAGGAGCATGTTTACCTGAGGGAGGGACTCATTCAGAGGACCTACAACAAGTCATTGATACCAGCCTGGTGCATCTTGTAAAAGTAAGGCTTTATCTATTTTGGATGTGGAGATATAAAGAATCTGATCTCCAGGCTATCAGGAAGCGCCAGAGTGTGGAAGATCTATCTTTTTTTAGAGCTGTATTTGTTTAGAGCTTTATTTTATTTTCTCAGTTCAGAAACAGGGAACATCATACTTCTCTTGCTGCAGATGATAGTTAGTCTCAAATTAATTTTCACAAAGTAATGACATTATAAAATGTATAAGCAAGGATGCAAACTGGAGAATAATGTGGGCTGATACATTAAAAAATAAATAGGGATGCATGGTTAATTACATGAATCATAGTATATATAAGATGAGGTAAAGTAATTTATTTGCCTGGAAGAAGCACAACTACTCTAAGATGAGAGGAAAATTTCTCTTATTGCCTCACAACCCTCGAAGGCTCTTCTGCAACCCAGTGTCCCATAAAATCATTCTATCATGTCAGTGTGCTCCTGTCCTGATATACCTGTGTTCTAAGTCAGTTACTGGATAGCAGGGCAGAACAGCTTATTAAGATGAATGAGGAGTATCTAGGTAGAAATAAAGTCCTAAGGAGTTGGCCAGGCAGACACAGGGCAAGCTGTGACGTGAGAGCCATCCTCTGAGGAATGGATCTTGGCTTTGCTTGGCCACAGAGAAGGCTGCTGGGTCAACAGGAGCTGGGGTTGCTAATGTAGGGTTTATGAGACCTGGAAGTATCAGAGAGGGTGAAGACCACTGATTTATAGGCCGCCCCAGCTGAGATTGGCCCAAGCTTTGACTTGGCTTAAGTTTACAAAAGGTACTCATTAGCAGACTTCACTGTAGAGTATTGAGGACACAGGGGCAGAGAACATTAACTGAGAAAAGGAGAAAGAAAAGGGTGGAAGTACTGTAATCCTGTGACCTTTGATTGAATGTACAAAGAGAGCCCAAACAGTATTCAAGAAATTATTCACGTTACTTGTTTTTACTCTTTGTTGGTTTTATTCATTTATTTAATGATAAATATTTGTTGAGCATTTTCTGTAGAGTTGTTACTCATTAACGTTATAGCAGTAACCATGATGCACCCAGCCCCTTCCTCACATGGAACTTAAAATGTAATGAAGAAGACATATGTTGAATAAGAAGTTATGAGTGTAGCTGATGTTATAAACATGACACTAGGTAGTGCTATGATATATACAATGCAAGGAGCTCTCCTGGACCCAGGTTCTTGGAAGTGTGTCTTGATATAATGATGTTGAAACTGAGATTTGTAGAATAAATAGATGTTAATAGGCAAAGCATGAAGGGCAGATGTTTCAGACACAATGATTACCCAGTGCAAAGCATCAAGATGAGAGAGAATGGAGTTTATTTTTTTAAAGATCTTATTTATATATTTTAGAGAGGGAGAGAGCATGAGTAGTGTGTGGGACAGAGGGAAAGAATCTCAAGAAGAATCTGTCCTGAGCACAGAGCCTGAACACAGTACTCCGTGTGGGGCTCAATCTCACAACCCTGAGATTATGACTTGACCTAAAACCAAGACTCTGACACTTAAGGGACTGAGCCAACCAGGTGCCTGGAGAGAATGAAGTTTTTAGGCAAACAAAAGGAAATCAGATTTCCTCTGGAATTGTAGGGCAAGAACAAGTTGTTCTTTCAGCCTGGAGAGGGGGATGAGAGCCAGGTCTTGGATGGCCTGATAAATCTTGAAATGGAGTATTTTAATTTAAGAGCATTGGCAAGTATGTGAAGGGTCTTAAGGAGAAATGATCATGTGCTTATATTTATACTTAAAAATCTCTCATTTTGTATGTAGATAATGGGAATAAAGACAAATGAGCTTTGAAGGGGGAAGACACATAGTGACTTAATACTCAATTTGAAAAATGACTTGTGAAGACTTAGACAAGAATGGTGACATTTGGAAGAAAACAAAGGACATATTTAAGAGTGTTTAGAGGTTGGAATTAATAGGATTTCCTGATTTATTGAATATTGGGGATTGTGGATGGAGGAGTCCGTTATTACTTCTAGATTTTGAGGAACTGGGTTAATATTGGTGCCACTTATTGTGACTAGGGACCTGAAAGAAGAGCAGGTTCAAGGATGAGCTGATAAGTTTCAGATCTGCTGAGTGGGAGATGTCCTTGAAGCATCAAGTCAGTAGGCAGTTAGATTTATGAAGTAAGAATTCAAAAAATAATACCCCAGCTTTGAAGCCCCTAGCTGAGAAGGGTGCCACCTAGGGATAGAATATAGAGTGAGAAAAGGCCAAAGATGCAATCCTGAGTAGCACTGAGTTTGGTGGTGGAGCAGGTGAGAGAACCCCAGCAAACTGCTACTGGGAAGGAATTCCCAAAGAGTTGGAGGAAAAGCAGGAGCCTGTAGTGTCTCAGAAGCCCAGTGGATTATTTGTAAGAGGGAGTGTTTAGCAATGATCAAGAACTTCCCATCCAGATGAACACCAAAGCATTAAATTAAGTATAAAGGATTAATTTACACGGAGGAAGCAGAGATATTATTTTTAAAGGTCCTGGAGAAACACAGGACCAAAAATATAGGCATTGGTTTCCTTAATTGAGTAGATTTTGTTTAGAGAGCAGTAGAAAAAAATAGAAATGAGATCATCAAAAGTTAGGCTAGAGGGACGGGGTAAGAAATCATGTGGGAATAAGGCAGGTAAAGTGGAGGAACTGGGAGCAAAGGGTAACATCTTCCTGGTAGAGAGCTTCTTTACCATGCTCATTGTGCAATAATTTGGGCTTCTTCAGTCTTCTCCATAGTTATTAAAAAAAAAAAACAAAAAAAAAACAAAAAAAACAACTTTTGTGTCATAAATAGTCAGCCATGATTTGAATTTCAAACTCTTAATCATATTTGTGCACACATACTGTAGGAGAATGTACTCTCTGATTATTATTTTACTTCACATCTGCAAAATCTCAGGCATTAATCACTCATACAATAATGAATAGTGACCAGCCAATGAGTGTAAGAATGTTGAATCTAAGAGGAATCATAGCTTAAAATGAACAGGCTTAGTCCTCTGATAGTTTCCAATATTGTGACTCTAACCAGTGACTTGGAGAATTAAGATGTACTTTAAACTGGTGGAATTCTAAACCCTAGAGTGTCAGCAGACTCAGAAGAAGGGCTTCTCCATACTTCGCTAGGATTGAGAGAACATTTGTGCTTTTGATAGGTCTGTTCAAGGATTAATGAGTGGAAATTCAACACAAAAGTGAGAGATAATGGTGTCTTCACTGAAACAAAATATTTAATCATGATACACTAAGAGCATGTAAAAACTACAGGACCCCAGAGAATCATTAAAGATAAAAGTCATGAGACCTTGTCTTCAAGTATTTGAAGCTTAGTTTAGCTAAAATGCTATTTGAAGGTGAATAAAATTGCACGACTTTTTCAAGGGGAATATCTGTTATGATGGTGAATAAGTAGAAAGGTGAAGATGTGTATATATAATTTATCTTTGGATCCATTCATTATTTAAAGTGAAAAATTAAATTTACAATTAAAAGGTACAGTTAGATATGAGAAGATTTCTGAAAGGGGAATTTGGTAAAATTAGTACCAAAATGAGTTCGGTATTATAAATGATACAAATTTAGAGTTGTTGAGATGTCCACTAAATTATTAAGTAACAAAATTGTTTGCAAAGGAATATGTGTTATGTGATGTGCTCTTTATAATTATACACTACAAAAATATGTAGTATATGCATCAATATTGCAAGAACACTTTGTATAATGACATTTTAGGTAATTTTAATAATAAAAACTCTGACCATCTACGTTTAGTAGTTTTCTATATTGTCCATGTGTTGGGTTTTTTTTTAAAAGACTTATTTATTTATTTTAGAGAGTGAGAGAGAGAGAGAACATGAGCGAGCAAGAGGCAGAGGGAGCCAAGCAGACTCACTGCTTGAGCACAGATTCCCTGGGTCATGTGCTTGCAATAAAAATTATGAAAAGGAGGAAACAGACTTACAAATACAGAGAAGAAACTGGTAGTTGCCAAGGGGAAGGTGGTGGGAGGATGGGCAAAATGGGGTAAAGAAGAGTGGGAGATACAGGCTTCCAGTTATGGAATGAAGAAGTCACTGGGGTGAAAGTTATAGCACAGGGAATATGGTCAATGATATTGTAATAGCATTGTGTGTTGATAGATGGTAGCTACTCTTGTGGTGAGCATAATCAAAATAATAATTATTATGAAAAGGAAATGAAAGCACAAGAGAATAGGGAAAATAATTCTGTGAAATATATGGTTGCAGTGAAGTATGCATATATGTGATACAAGTCGATTATTAATTATTATCATTATTGTTATCATTTTGGTACTAGTTTTATACTTTTCCTAGTTCTGGTTAAACCAATATCTTTTGGGAAATAAATGACAGTGCCTGGGTATACTACAAAGAAAATCTTCATGCTTCATACTTAATTTTAACCAGAAATGTACCTGCTTCCTTGTTTAGAGGACATTAATATATGTGAAAGAGTTTTGGGTCAAGGAATATAGAAAATTGGTAACCGGATGGCATTTTACAGAGCACTGGTGTGTTTGTTGTTTAGAATAGGCAAGTCGTACACTGAGAACAGGAAAGATCCACTCTACCTTGCCAACTGAAATTTCTTGTTCCTAATATTTCCTTAGTTTTTCTAAAACAGGTTAAGACTGACTGAAGAAATCTGTCTAAACAGAGAAGCTAGAAATGTGTAGTGAAAACAGACTTCCCAGTTAACTCTGCATACTTCTTTGTTGTGATTGCCCTGCTTAAAGAGAATCCCATCTTTTCTTTACTTTTTTATTTTCTTTTGTCTTTTCTTTTTTCTCTTTTCTTTTCTTTTTCCTTTGCTTCCCTTCCCCTTCCCTTCTCTTTTCTCTCTTTTATTTCTTTTTTCTTTTTTTTCTTTTTTCTTCTTTTCTTTTCATTTGAGCATTGCTGATATACAATGCTACAACAGTTTTAGGTGTAAAACTTAGTGATTTGACAAGTTTATACATTATGTTTTGTTCACCACAAGAATAGCTACCATCTGAAGAGGACCCCATCTTTTGTTCAAGACTTACAAGGAATTACTTCTAACATTTATTAGTTTATCCTGAAATATTGAGTTCCTGCTTAGAGCATAAGGGAAGAGTGAATTCAAACCAGTTAAAAAATTTAGTTATTTTTCTTTCCTAGAAAATATTAAAGACTCAGAAAATCTCTGAAAGCAGAATCCCGTAAGAGTTGATTGCTCTCCTTGCTGGATATTTTGGCTTTAACATTCAGAACATGGGAGGGAGATTTTTCAAGTAGGCAACGCAGAAAATCAGATAGAATTTAGGTCTTTGACTTTAGTGATTAACATTCCCTCTCCTCTAAGGGGCCAAGAGCAAACATTATAACCATCCTAAGACTGAAAACACAGGAAGCAAAGCTGTTCAAAATTCATTTTGCCAGTGTCCTGTCACTGATGTACCATATTCATGAATTTTTCTTTTAAACCCTACTCTTAACCATCTTAGCTTGCTTATAATAGAGCTTCTTTTCATAACCGACAGACGCCAGTCCTACTCAGTCATATTTGTTCTTATCATTCTCCAGTTCTTGACCCAGTCATTGGCTAACATCATCAGCTGCTTTATCAAATATGCCAAGTGGAGGGAACTGACTCACTCCAGCTTTCCCTGCATGAGGGCAGAGAATCACTTCCATTGGTGTAATCTGTTAGGAGCATGGGTGGGAATGGAGTGGACAAGACATATTTGGTCCCCACAGTGAAAAAATGTGAAGTATCACCTAAGAGGATGAAGCAAGTGGTGAGAGATACAAGATCCTTGAGATCCCAACCCACCAAGGAGACATCATAAATGTCAGTCATTTCAGAATATTACTTCGTCAGGCATAATATAATTTTGTAATTAGAACAGTGTTGAAGGGACTGGAATAAGTAGAGACAGGAGGAAAGTATGCAAGTGAGAAAAGTGGAATGGAAGTATAAGAAGAGGTGGTATTGCTCAACATTAGGAATAGTTGTCTGACCTACCTGTTCTGGTCTAGGGTGTGCAGTTGCATTTAAAAAAACTCAATACTTTTGATTTCTGCTGTGTAGTATAATCACCTCTCAGACAAAATATATGTTTCTTTCCAGTGAGTATACAGTTAGTTAGTAGCAGGAAGTGTTAGTGTCCTACTGATGTTCCTGAGATTTCTAATAATCAGCCTTATATTCGTTTCTCCTGGGAATCAGGGTCATGAGTTATGTTAATTAGCTGAAGAGAAAAATAGAAGAGTTACTTGGTGATGGGAAGTAAGAGAAGGTGCATGATGTTAGAATATCTCCTGCATATTATGCAAGTTAATATTCTGGGTGTGTGGGTAATAACTCATTTAAGATAGCCTATGTGGAAACATGAGCTTACTTAGATTTACTGAGTTGGGAAGAGTGAGAAGTCCTCCACATTTGTTGCAGATGCCCTCATTTATGGAGTGGGAGAGAGTGAACCATAGGTATCAGTGTTTTATTCCAGAACAAGCAAGTGGCTTTATTTAAGGGGAACATTCCCATAAGCACACTAAATTGTTGGACAAATGAAAAGCTAAAAAAATATTATTTTCAATTAAGTGTTGGCAGATTATAACCGATGGGCCAAATTTGGAGCACTGGCTCTTCCTCAAATAAATTTATTGAAACACAGGCATAATCATTTATTTCTGTATTGTTTATGGCTGCTTTGTGCTACCAGAAGCAGAGTTGGCTCACATGTGGTCCACAAAGTCTTTGGCCTGTTCCATCAGATGTTTGATGATCCTATCCTAGATCAAGCTGTTGGGTCTGGCCAGCAAACCCTGAGGCGGTGAATGAAAATATTACTCCAGACACCTTAGTAGGAGAAATGACGGGGAGTGGGGACCAGACGCTCTAGCTCAGGTGGTGAAAGGTCCTGAGCCAAGCTCTGCCTCCATTTTATTGTGAACATTATCACTACATTAACGGAGTAAGAAAAACAAAAGGGAGTGCGAAGCTTTAATAATTAGGACACTGACATATTGAGTATCGTGTGATTAGAACAAGCTGTGCTTGAGACGGGCATGTAGGTAGGGAGTACGTGGAGTACATGACCTCCAAAGATAAATGGTTCTCCTAAGCATCTACTCCCTGGATGAGCGTATTGAGCCGCAGCAAGGATCCGGCTGTTTTCAGCCCAGAAACTTCAAAGGAGGCCCAGTTTTTTGGATGCTCCTTCTTTGCTTTTCAATTAGTCTCACCCAGGGAGGCATGTGTTTATTAAATCTTATCTAGTCAGGCATTACGAATTCCCACACTAAGCAAGTTATGCAAAAGAAGAGGGTATAGTTGAAGGATCATTCACATTGATCTTCATCGCTTCTTGTATACTCAGGTAAAGATGCAGAAGAAGGTTGAGAAGTAAGTTCATTAACGTTCTGTACATCATTCTCCCAGATGCATTGTACTCAGGACTGACTACATACATGTGGGGCTGAACACAAAATGAATATGTAGGGTTTTTGGTTAACAAAATTATTAAAGCAAGACAGCAGTCTTTCTCATCCCTTCCAAAAAATTAAAGAGAAAGGAACACTCCCAAACACATTCTACAAGGACAGCATAATTCTGATATCAAAGCCAAGTAAAGATACTACTAGAAAAGTACAGGTCAATATCTCTGATACATATATATGCAAAAATTCTGAACTAAACTCTAGCAAACCAAATTCAGCAGCATTAAAAGGATTATTCACAGGATGCCTGAGTGTCTCAGTTGATTGAGTGTCCAACTCTTGGTTTCAGCTCGGTTCATGATCTTGGATCATGAGATTGAGCCCTGAATAGGGCTCCACACTCTGTTTGAGTCTGTTTGAGATTCTCTCCCTCTGCATTTCCCCCACTCACACACTTGCTCTCTCTCTCTCTCTAAAATAAAATAAAGAAATCTTTAAAAAATAAAAAAGGATCATTCACCATGATCAAGTTGGATTTATCCCTGGAATATAAAAGGATGATTCAACATACACAAGTAGATCAATGTAATAAATTACATTAATAGATGAAAGAAAAGAATCATATGGTCATCTCTAGAGATCATGAACAAGTACCTGACAAATTCAATACTAAGTTTATGACCTTGCATATTAGTCTCAGTCCACACTTAGATATAAATGATGATGTGATGTAAAGGGTTATTTGAGAACCTGTGACATCTCAACCTCACTTGAAGGTTCAGCTCAGATTGTTACATTTTAAAACTAGAAACAGATCATGAGGTAAACAAGGCTTAAATGCAGCAGACTTTCTCCGTTTTATTATGTCAAAAAGATACACCCTCCCCTATAGGCGTTCTGATTTAAAGATCCCCTTTAGAATTCAGTTGTACTAACAAAGAGAAGTAGGGTGAGAATGGAAGAGTGGAGTGCAGAATAACTGCTCAGGTCAGTTCATTCATGTCTTTAAGAAATAATCTAGCTCTTACCCCTGAGAAGCTGGGCAACGTGCTAAGTGCTGGGGTAAATCAGATGTACTTGATTCCTATCAAGAAAGAATTCAGTCCATGTTTTATTTTCTGTTCCCTCCCCACCCTCTGCTCCCTACCCTTTTGTGAGGCACCATTTGACAGAAGTGCAGTTCTCAGTGAGAGAACAGAGAACAGGGTAAGTCCTCAAAGAATCCAAGGCCAGTGGCCTGATGAAACTGGCACTTCTCATCAGCTGCAATCCTCCCACCCTGTTATTCATCTCTGCTTCTCCCTCTTTTCCTCTGTACCCACATGTTGGCATTAAAGGACACAGCTTGTACTTGTTAGCTCATCCTTATGTAGTCTTCTAAAAAATGTGGTATTGAAACTAGACCTCTACCTTATACAACGCACAAAAATTAACTCTAAATGAATTAAAGACTTAAATATAAGACCTGAAAACATGAAACTCATAGATGAAAATTTAGGAAAAAAGCTCCTAGATATGGTCATGGTAATGATTGTCACTTAAAGTGGATAGTGGCTAATTAACACATGGGCCATGTTGATATATGATATAATTGCTTTTTTTAGCCAGAAGAAAGCAGGAAGAAATACATGTCACTTCTTATTTATGTTTCTGTTTTTACTATAGCACAAGTCAGTGTTAAATAGCAGAGTTGATAACCTGGCTCAGCCACTCTAGTACTTGCACAATGGGCTGGTGAATGAAGTAGTTATGAATAGCAAGGATGAAGTCTTTCCATGGTTCCTTTTTGTACAATGGGCCCTTGAATGAAGTAGTTATAAATGGCAAAGTTGAAGTCTTTCCATGGATTCTTTCAATATGGTCTCTTTTCTGTAAGTCAGGTATAGTGACAGCCACTATTGAACGTCCTTCTAGAAGGACAAATGGATGCTGAACCCTGATGTGGTTTCATCTGTTGACACATTTAATCAGCAGCTTGATGGCTAGCTGTTTACATTAGATCAGCAGATGGTTCTTACTGGTATAAACATGTTTTCCAAGTATGGCTTTGACTGTCCTTACAGCAGTACCTTGGGATTAAATGATCCAAAGACAGAAAGAATGTCTAACGTCCTTCACAACATTGCTTAGGACAAAGAAATATCTTTACAGCCAATAAAGTACAACAGTGAGCACACAACCAAGTGATCCACTGTTGTGGCAATATGCTGTATCATGCAGAAACTGTCAGTCTGATAGAACGTGAGGATAGCTTTTAATGGTGGAAGTAAGTGTGTTTGGGAATGACACTTTGTGTTTTATGTGTGATATACACTTTGAACCAGTGAGCATTATAAAGTATTGTTTTGTAGAATGCATAGGCCTGGAAACCAAAGGTAAGTAGTGAGAATAGCTCCATTCACCATTACTTCCTTGGAGAACTTGAGTTTCTAGACCTACAAATTTGACCTCACTGGGGTGAGTGAATGCTTCTTCTGGGGACAGAGTAAGCATTTCAGTAAACCTAAAGTTTCAGTAGTTCATTCGTTATATTGGTTTTCTTGTGTTTGTAGATCACTGACTGTTACTATCATGCCACGTACAATTAACTTTTATTATCACAGAGAAATAGAATAGCTGCTATACTTGGTGATAACTCTGAATGGGCAATTGCAGCAATTACAGCCTGACAAGAGCATGGTAATCAGGGATTTAGCCTTCTTAGGTTGGAAGATATGGATCTGGCAAGTGATCTAGATCAGCAAAAGTGCTGGACAAATGTGAGGAAAATCTAGGATGGGTTGTGGTGGAGCAAGATGATGAATATCTTCTGGGAACATGTGCAGTGATGGAACCCATTAACACTTGGTTCATTAACAGTCCTATGTTTGAAGGATCAATGATGGAGTGAACTTACATGGAACACAATGGCTCTAAGCATGGGAAGGAAGATGTGGAGTGTTTCTGATGCTTTAGATGCCACACACATATCTCTCTGCACTTAATATTCCTAGGGATGTAGATTGTTTTATACCATAAGCTGCAGAGATTTTCTGCCTGAGGACTTTTCTTTAGATATCAGAACCGCTCAACCCACTTGTGGGGTAGGCTGAAACTGCCATGGAGTTAATGCCTTAGAGCTACCCCAGTGCAGAAATACACAGCTTCCTAGCCTTTCAAGTGAATCACCTAATGTGATAGAGTATGTACAGTCACTTAGAGGGCCACAGTAGAATTGTGCCCCAATGTCCACAGTAGGAGGATACTAGTTTATACCTCTTCTATTACCTTTCTTCTTTTCTCTGTCTCATGTCTCCACTTTTGAACCAGTGTCTTCTAGCAGTCCCTTCTATATAAATTGCTTGCCTCCTGATTTTATCTCTGGGTTTTCTTTTATTTTTTTTTTATTTTTTTACTTTTTTCTTTCTTTATTATTTATTTATTTATTATTTAAATTAAATTAATTAACATACAATGTATTATTAGTTTCAGGTCAGTGATTCATCAGTCTTATATAATACCTAGTGCTGGGAGTTTATGTTCTAATGAACAAATCTCTTTTTTAATAGTAATATTTTTTATTATATTATGTTAGTCACCAAACAGTACATCCCTGGTTTTTGATGTAAAGTTCGATGATTCATTAGTTCCATATAAAACCCAGTGCACCATGCAATACGTGCCCTCCTTACCACCCATCACCAGCCTATCCCATTCCCCCACCCCCTCCCCTCTGAAGCCCTCAGTTTGTTTCTCAGAGTCCATAGTCTCTCATGCTGCATTCCTCCCTCTGATTACCCCCCCTTTTTTATCCCTTTCTTCTCCACTGATCTTCCTAGTTCTTATGTTCCATAGATGAGAGAAACCATATGATAATCGTCTTTCTCTGCTTGACTTATTTCACTTAGCATTATCTCCTCCAGTCCCATCCATGTTGCAGCAAATGCTGAGAAATCGTTCTTTTTGATAGCTGAGTAATATTCCATTGTATATATGAACCACATCTTCTTAATCCAGTCATCTGTTGAAGGGCATCTTGGTTCCTTCCATGATTTGGCTATTGTGGACAATGCTGCTATGAACATTGGGGTGCATATGGCCCTTCTCTTCACTACGTCTGTATCTTTGGGGTAAACACCCAGTAGTGCAATGGCTGGATCATAGGGTAGCTCAATTTTTAACTTTTCAAGGGACCTCCACACTGTTTTCCAGAGTGGCTGTACCAACTTGCATTCCCACCAACAATGTAGGAGGGATCCCCTTTCTCCACATCGTCTCCAACAATTGTTGTTTCCTGCTTTGTCTATTTTTGCCATTCTAACTGGCGTAAGGTGGTATCTCAGTGTGGTTTTGATTTGAATTTCCCTGATGACTAATGATTTTGAACAGTTTTTCATGTGTCTGTTAGCCATTTGTATATCTTCATTGGAAAAGTGTCTATTCATATCTTCTGCCCATTTTATGATTTGTTTATTTGTTTCTTGTGTGTTGAGTTTGAGAAGTTTTCTTTTAAAGCCATTGAACCTGTATATACATAACAATTCAATATGATGATGCTTGAGATTCATCACAAAAAATTTACAGGTTATTTTTAGACTTCATATAGCAGAAACCATGTTAATATATCCTTTTATTTGTAAAATAACCAAAAATTCAAATTTAAAATGTTCTTTGTCCGATCATGCTATTTGCCATAAGACTATAAATTTTTAGTGTGGTGGACTTTCATTTCCCATAATGTTGATGGTAATGGTCTTATACTCCACAGATGAAATAGTAGCAGGCTTGGGATGGCAGATGATGCGTTTGTTCAGGATATGTTAAATTGGTGGTGCCTAAGTTGAGATGGGCCAGCATGCTGTTGGATGTTTAGTTTTAAAGCTCTAAAAACATATGTGGTCAACAGATTCTGGAATAAGATATCTTTTTGCACAATCATTTATTGCTGCCTTTATGCCTTTGTTCCTTAATGTATAGATGGCAGGATTCAAGACAGGGTTGATAGCAAAGTAGACAATGAACAAGTATTTATCACTTGATGATGTGGGGAAAGGCCAGACGTAGAGAATCATGCATGGAGTGAAAAATAGAACCACCACAGCCTGAAGCACATTTCCAGACAGTGACCAAAATGAAGACATAGGAAAAGATCAGCAGGAAGAAGGTGCCCATGCTCATGAAGCCACTGTTGGCAGCAATAATATACTCAAACTTGGCTGCATCTCTGCATACAGGTTTTATGATTCTGGGAAAGTCACAGTAAAAGCTGTCTACTTCATTCGGACCACAAAAGGGCAAGTTTATAATGAAAGCACATTGAGACATAGCATGAATCACTCCTGTTACCCATCCAGTGATTACAAATGAAACACATATTTTAGGATTCATGATGTTTAAATAGTGAAGAGGCTCACAGATTGCCGTGTACCTTTCAAATGCCATGGCTATGAGTAACACCATCTCCACTCCTCCCATGATGTGGATGAAGTATATCTGTGTCATGCAGCTTTGGAAAGAAATTACTTTGCATTCACTTGAAAGGTCTTTGATTGTCTTGGGGACTACGATAGATGAAAGACCCACGTCAATGGGTGTCAGGTTGGCCAGGAAGGAAGTACATAGGAGAATGTAGGTAAGAATCAAAGATTACCAGAAACAAAACAAAAACGTTTCCCAACATGATCGCTAAGTAGAGCAAAGAACGTAACAAGATGAGAAAAAATTTTTTCTCCCAAGAACAAGAAAGGGCCAGGAACACAATCTCAGTGACCACAGAGTCATTTAATCCACCCATTGACTGGGACAGGAGAGCTGATTTTCAAGTGACGTGAGGATAAAAATGAAAAAGAGTAAGTATCAGTGTCAGGAACATAGATTTCCTGTTTGTTTTGCAAATTAAGTTAGATATTATTGACTGAGAGAGGAAAAAGGATGTGGAAAAAATAAGGTTAGCACCAAATTCATTATATAAAGGGAGTATTTGAGGGAAAAAATGTGACACTAAATTTTGCAAATAGAGCAAGAGGGATTCCTTTAATTTTAATCCCATAGTTAAAACTCATTTTAAGTTTTCTCAAAGATTCTCAATCATTTTCCTGACCATTGCCCTAACCCTAAGTGTGTTCTCTTATGATTATCATCTCTTCTGTCACATCCTTATTAATACTTCTACACTAATTCTATATTCTCTTACTTGAAGTTTTCTTAGCCCCTTAATTCTTCCCTTTTCACTGTAATTATAGAGATCACCATGACAAAAGGACTTGAACATAGCCCATCACTGCCTACATTGGGCTTTTTAAATTTACATGGAACTCAGGTGCACAAGCTCACTAATTTTTTTTAAAGATTTATTTATTTATTTGAGACAGAGAGAATGAGTGAGGGGAGGAGCAGAGGGAGAGAATATTCACAGATTCCCTTCTCCTTCTGAGCCTAGAGCCTGACTTGGGGCTCAATCGCATGACATGTGAGATCATGACCTGAGGTGAAACCAAGAGTCTTACACTTAGCCAGTTGAGCCACCCAGGCACCCCCAGGCTCAATAGTTTTAATACTCAGCTCATGACATGATTATTACATTTGGTTCCTGACCACTTTTAGTAAACAGATTATTTAATGATAAACTAAACTAAAATATTGTATATGTCAGAGTAAAGATTAGTAAATATAATCATGATTAATACTTAATAATCATTCTAATGATCCCAGGTAACAGAATTGAGTGTTTTCAATATTTAGGGCATTGTTTTAGGTACATTATTTCTTTTTTTTTTTCCCTTTTTTTTTTTTAAATGATTTTTTATTATATTATGTTAGTCACCATACAGTACATCCCCGGTTTCCGATGTAAGGCTCGATGATTCATTAGTTGTGTATAACACCCAGTGCACCATGCAATACGTGCCCTCCTTACTACTCATCACCGGTCTATCCCATTCCCCCACCCCCCTCCCCTCTGAAGTCCTCAGTTTGTTTCTCATTCTTTCAAGCCTCCTAATGACTTTATAAGATAGGTTCATTTTTATTATCACCATTCCATAAATGAAACTGAGCCTCAGAAAAATGAGGTGGCAAAAGTAGGAGTGTATCAAGAGTTTTAGGACTTGGGAATGACGCTCCTAACCAATGCTCTGGACTCTTGAAGGCCAGCACTTCCAAATATACTCTAGCTCTCCCCAAGGATCTAGATGCATCAACCTTTTACTTCCATCTCAACTTTTCAATTCCCTTGATGTGTTACACATAGAATCTCTCCTTCAAAAATCAGATCTGTTAAGAATGGGATGGGGGAGAACTTTCTTATTTTTCTTTCTCTCTCAAACCCTTCACAGGTAAATTTATTTATCTCATACATTCTATTTATTGAACAACCAAAACAAGCTAGCTTGCACTTCAGGAAATCCTTTTAAAGATGTCACCAGGGATTCAACACACAATAGTCTACATGTAAAAATATCATATATAATAATCAGTTTTCAGTCTTTATCTAACATACTTGTTCTCCAAATTTGGTACTATTGATCTTCCATTGTTTTTGAAATTTCTTCTGTCATTGGTTGCTGTATATGTATTTGCTGCCTATCCCAAAGCCTTTTCCATACCAGTTTGTGCTAAGAGAACTTACCTATCTGTTTAGGTATTTGATGGAAATTTCTGAATTTTGGAAGAAGGTAGGTTCTTATCTTACCCTGGGATGAAATATGATAATCTATGTGCCTTGGCCAAGGATTGGTGTAAGAGGGGCATGTAGCCGAGTTTTGATGAGATACATAACAATGCCTTCTGTGGAAAGTTTTCTTTCCCGGATTAAAATACAAAGATTAATGTGGAGAAGTCTCTCTTTCTGGCTCTTTTATTCCTGCATTCAGTATTAATGTGATGCCCAAAGATGCAGCAACCATGAGCTTTGGGGTATCTACATGTTAAAGACGATATTATGAACAGAGAGAAAAATAATCCAGTCTTAAAGGTCTTTGACTCATGTCAGCAAAGGCCTACCTTCTGATATCTTGTAATGCGAGAAAAATAAAAACTTACTTTAAGAGATTGTAAATAAGGCAATATTACTTGAAGCTGGATGTATTTGTAATATTTGTATATCTGAGCTCTCTTGATTTTTCTCCTATATTTCTAACTTCTTTTTTGTGTCTTTCACCGATGCATGGATTTTTTTCCTGCATATTTTTGAGTGCTGATATAACTCAGGAGACATAAAACATATATTTTTTTCATTTCAAACATGTTTCATTGTTTTAACTTCTCTCCACTTACAAGGATTTTTGTATCTACAGTTCTATTCCTGCACTCTAGCATAATATATCCAAGATTGTACTGTAATACATAAATGGACATTCCTAAAGCACTTCAAAGTTAAATTGTTCAAGGCTGAACTCATGATTTTATCCTCTTTTTAATGCCTCAGGAAATACCATAATCATTATCTCTCAGGTGCTTAATCCAAGAATCTCTGAGGCACCTTTTTTCCTCTTTCTCTTTATATGCCAGATAGGAAATTCTACCTCCTTCCTGAATATTTCTGTTTTGTGTCCTTCTCTTCATTTCCACTGTCAGTTTTATTTCAGGTTTATTAATTTTTCCTTTCTGAATGATCTCTCTGCCTCCAATCTTAGCTAAGTGTAGTTTGTTCTATACTCTGCTTTCATATTTGTCTATCTAAAAATCAAATATGGTCATATTTCCAATTTAATCCTTCGGTTCTCTCATCCAGGGTATTTAAAATTCAGTTGCATATCACATAAGACCTTTATGAACTGAACACATTAGTATTTTCTTTCACATTTCTCAGCTCTTTCATATACTTTCATGTGTATTATTCCTGCATTACAGTGTGGAACCACTTTGGCTCTTTGATCCAATAGGCTTGGTCGCCATTCTAGTTCTGCCACTTGTGAGCTATATAAACTAGGGTACACTAGCCAGTTATGCCGATGGCATTTATTTGTCCATGAGATGGGAGGTGTCTAACTTACTTCTCCAGATGTTATGAGGATTTGAGAGTATATGGGTAAAACTATGCAGCAGAAATGTTAATTCCCTTTTTCCTTTATTTTTCAAAACTTAGATGAAATGCAAGCTACTCTGAAGTATTTTTGACAACCCCAAGCAGAGTAATGTCTACGAACTACTGTTGTATCTTGAACCTTCTTTATAATATTAGTTCTTCATTATCAACTGTGATTTCTTTGAGAAAAGGAGCTTTTAGCTAACTTTGTATACCCCAGTAGTTAGCACAATTTCTGGCACAAGGTAGACACTATTAAGTGGCAGTCTTCCCAAACATTCATACTGGGAAGTTCAAGAAGACATGGAGCAAAATCAGGGGCTTAGAAGCCCCTAGGGGAGATTTGATGGAGAATAAATCTTCACCAAATGACTTTGTGAATTGAACTTATTGACAGCTGCACACAGATGGGAGAATGGAAACCAGTCTGAAGCCAGTGACCTCCTTGTCATGACAATGTCCTCACAGAGTGACCTCAACACACCACATTCCCATGTAGATCCTAAATCTAATACAGTAAAACTAGCAAAAGTACAAACTTTCCTCTTCATTTTTTGCCTCCAATAAAATGCGTATAGTCATTACAGAATATCTGGAACTTTCCTCATATTACAGTGAAGTATTAAAGGATGTTATAGAAATATTGCTGAACAGAAAAGCATCACCATATATTTGGAAAAATCCAGTCATGAGAAAGACAGGACAGTTATCATAATAGCCTATGAGATGCTTTTTGCTATATGAATAAGGAAGAGAACTTTTATATGTACTTAAAACTCTATAGGATTTCTGTGTGCATAGAATAAATTGGAAATTTGGTTAAATGAAACTAAAAAGATATATACTTTGTCATTAAGTTAAAAAAGATTATAAAACAAGACATTATGTGTAATATAAACGTATATATGGAAATATTTAGACTTTATACCACAGTGTCTCTAAAGTTGTGGGATTATAGGTGATTTTACTTTTTCCTAAATATGAACACTTCTATATTTATTACAAGTGATGTTTATTGATTTTCTAATTTCCAGAGGAAATTTGAAATTAGTGGAGGAAATAGGAAAAATGATATAGGAACAATTTAATAAATAGCGCTATTACTTAGTAACTAATAGCAAACATTCTGGGGACAGACTACCTGAGTTTCAATCTCCATCTCCTTGATTTATGAACTATGTATCCTTGAGTGAGTTGCTTCACTTCTCTGTCCCTGAATTTCCTCATCTGTAAAATAGAGATGATAAAGTATTTACCTTATAGCGTTGTTGTGAGAATTAAATGAGTTAATACATGGAGAACCACAGAGCATGCTATGGCACGTAATGAGCGTTCCGTAAGTTTTTTAAAATAACAGTGATGTTTCTTAAGACTTATTTTTGCTTTCCAAAGATAGAGATAGCTTGCTCTGCTAGACTGTGCTCTGTTGGAATGAAATATCCAAAACATAATGCTTTATTTCCATGAATCTAATATTAGAGAAAAAAAGCGATGAACAATTGAAACCCCTTCACATATCAATTTAAAGAAGATACGGGCTGTTTGAAGATAAATTCACCTCACAATACAATTGAAATTATGAAAATGAGACCAGGACATATATAAAACTGTATGCGTGAAAATCATTCAAGTAGAGAGCAGGAGCAGAAGGAACCTTGAGGTAAAGAGGAAGGAAGGTTTGGGGACAAAATGTAACCAGTTGCTGGGGAGTTAGCAGGTTTCATTTCTACCTGCTCAGGGGCAGGTCTCACTCAGCAGGATCTTTGAGGGATTGAGACGCACAGATAGTTCACATCCTTTTGAGTTGCCACCATTTCTTAAGACAGAAAGTTATAAATAGTTCCTACCATTTGGAACGGAGTCAGTTAGTGGGACTGGATGGTAGGACTGGATAGAGTCCATAAGTGCTTCTAATGGAAACCAGGTCTTTTGTGCACACTGGTTTCCCAAGGGTAAATTATCACAACGGGCAGAAGAGATACAGGGAAATTGGGCAGTTCGATGTGATGATCTGTAATTTTGTGCTCTGATAATTTTTTTTTTCAAATTAGAGAATTTTAGGTTTACTTTAGATGTCCGTTGTGTTACTGCAAGTCGTATGAGCCACTGATCATATCAGTTTAGCACCACTATCAAGTTTAAGGAAACTATCACCTTATACCCTTAACAACTTGTCTCCCTCAGAATTTTGAGAAATAATGAACAGATATTTGAACAAATCAGGGGAGTTACAAAAGTGGTGCAAATTTAGATTTGAAAATCTCAGTTGGTATTTTTAACAACTTTATGGAGGTTTAATGTGTATACCGTAAAATGTATCCTTTTAAATGTACTATTCAGTGAGTTTTAATAAATTTGTAAAGTTGTGTAACTGTCATCATAATTCAGTTTTAGAACATTCAATCACCCCAAAAAATATTCCTCATGCCCATTTGTATTAATCCCCACTTCCATTCCTAGACCCAGGCAACAAGTAATTTGTTTCTTGCATCTATAGATTTGCTTTTTCTGGATATATCATATAAATGGAATCATACAAGATGCAGTTTGTTGTGACTGGCTTCTTTCTCTTATACTTTTTTTGACATTTGTCTATGTTGTAGCATGTATGAGCCATTTATATATTTTTATTTTTACAGGGATCATGTTTTTGGTGCCTTACCTAGAACAGTCTGCCTAATTTATGGAAGATTTTCTCCTTGATTTGTTCTAAAGTTTTAAACTATAGCTCTTATATTTGAGATATATATTTTGTTATTTTTTGCACATGGGAGTAAGTAAGGGTTTATATTCATCCTCCTTGAAATTCATTGAGCCTTTAAATTTTGGATCTGTAGATTTATTTTTAATCCACTGTGAGAAATTTTTGGCTGTTATTATTTTCAAATAATTGTTTCTGCCTCTTTTTCTCTCTCTTGTGGGTCTCTCATCGCCTAGATTGGTGTGTTTGCTGCTGTTGCACAGGTCTCTGAGGCTCTCTTCAGTGATATATTGATACACTTTCTTGCTTTTTGCTGTTCAGAGTGAATAATTTCTGTTAGTGTGTCTTTAAATCCCTGGTTCTTTATTCTGCCATCTCATGGCTGTTTTTGAGCCTATTTAGTGAATTGAAGAAACGTAGTTACACACTTAAGCTCTCAAATTCAAATTTAATCATTATGAAATAATTTATCTTTATTGATATTCTTCTGTTGTGTCATTGCTTCCGTACTTTCTATCAGTCTTTTAAATTTGGCTTTCTTTAGTTCTTTGAACGTATTAATAATAGGTGATTTGTAGTTTTTGTCTGCTAAATCCAAAATCTGTGTCCGTCCAAAGACAGTTTCTATTGTCTATTTATGTCCCTCTGAGTATAGATATCATTTACTGGTATTTTTGCATATTTCATAAATTTTTATTGAAAATTGGATGTTTTAGGTAACATGTTATTGTAAGTATGGATTCCAATTCTTCCTTACACCTGGGGATTATTTTTATGGCTGTTTCATTTTTTATTTTTTTATTGGATTCTGTAAAATTTCTCTTCTCTGCAGTATATGACCACAGGAGTCTCTATTCAGTGTCTTCTTGTTATTTTTGTTTTTTAAGCCAGCATCCTAGGAGTCACTCCTGTTTTCAGTACAGATTAATATTCAGCCAATTAGTGGTCAGAAGTTGTTCCAAACACATTGAGCCAGTAGGGCTTCCAACCTTTGCAGTGGATCTGTATGCTATTGGGAAACATATTCAAAATGCAAGCAATTAGAAGTGTGTCTGGCTTTTCCTTCGGGGGGGGGG
>NW_024427107.1:246727-257511 GCF_017311325.1 Ursus maritimus
GGGGGGGGGGTTCCTTCTCATTCTTTTGTGTTTGTATGAGACCTCAGGTTTAGGGAAAGACATGATTATAGCTAGGGTATTCTCTTGGGTCTCCTGAAATTGTGTACAGCCTTGCACATGTGTAGCTTTTTAGGTCACCAGGTGTGGTAGGCAGAATAATATTTTCAAGGATGTCCATGTCTTAATCCCTAAAACATGCAAATATGTTACCTTACTTGACAGAGGTGACTTTGCAGATATGATTATTTTATGGACTTTATGGTGAGGAGATTACCCTGGATTATTTCAGTCAACCAAATGTAATCCCAAAGATTTTTATAAGAAAGAGGCAAACTAAGATAAGTGACTAAGAGAACAGAGATCGGAGTAAGATCGGGCCATAAACAAAGAAAACAGTGTACTGTAGTGGTATAAAGCAAGGAATTGGATTTTTTCTTGGAGCCTTCAGAAGGAACACACCCAAAGTAATCCATTTTGGACTTCTGACTTCCAAAACTGTAAGATAATAAATTTGTGTTGTTTTAAGCCACTCAATTTGTGTTCATTCACTATAGCACCAATAAGAAACTAAGACACCAGATGTATGCTAGAGTTTATCAGAGTTCACTTTGAATGTTTCATTCCCTGGGTTTCCCTGTTAATTTCTGGCTAGTCTGACAATTGGTTTTTGCTCTCCTCAAGCTACCTATGATCGTGGCCTTTTATATTCATTTGCTATAGGGATTACTACTATTTCTGACACACCCAGAGAGATGGTTTTTTTCCCTGCTCCAAATTAAGTCAGCCCTTTGTGGTAGTGACAGTGAAATTTTTGATTTTCATGGCTTTCCTGTCCTGGTAGAACTACCATGAGGATGATGGAAGTGGAGGCCAGGGGGAGCATCCCCAAGCTAAAACTCCATGGACTTCTATTGTTGTCACTCAAGGTCCCATAATTTTACTTGAATAAAGACTTCTTAGTTTGCTGCTTGACTTGAGTGCTGAAATGGTTGTCTTGTAGAATTGTTCACTTTGATTATTACTTTTAAGAAAGGATTTACTGAGCTCCTTACTATTCTGACTCACTTGGGATTCTAATACCACAAATTGTTTCATATTGAATTGGCTACAGATAAAGTATTTAAAAAACTCAGAGTCTATTCATAGGTTAAACATACTAAGGTGTTATTTGCCAGCCACCACAAACCAATGAATAAACAGAGTGAACAACCTAGGTCTTCAGTGTAGGTTTGCATTGAATTCCATCTATATAGCTACTGCTTTTTTACTCTCTTGTATAAAGAAACCACTCAATTTCTCTTTAAGAGAAAAAGAAATGACTTTATTAAATATTAGCATAATTATTAGCTTTTAGCTCTCAGTTCTGGGCTTCTAGATGGTAAGTGTATTGGCCAATTTTCTATAATAACTTAAAGATATGAGAAAAGAAGGAGGAGTTAAGATGCCAGAGAAGTAGGGAGACCCAAGGCTTTCCTCCTCCCTTGAACAAATGTAAAAATGAAAAAACTGTATTGAGTTCAGATCACTTGGAACACTCAGGAAATTGATCTGAGGATTGGAAGGAGGATTTCTACAGTTGGAGGGAAACAGGGTGGCAGATGCAAGGTGTGTGGGAGCGATTTGGGGGAGAGAAAATCTGCTGTGCTGTGCTGTGGAGGGGAGGGAATCCTTTCTGTGGGGAGAGAAAAAGGAGGGAGTGGTTGAGAGAATGCAGCATTGGTTACACAGAATAAGAAAACCTCTTGGACCTCAGACTGGGGAGCTGGAGGAACTGAGTGGCACAGGTTTTTTTGCAAACAGTGTGTGTAGCTCAAACTGAGTGTGGGACTTCCGCCCCAGTGGAACTGCAGCATGCACTCCTGGAGAGAAGGATGGCTCTGGCCCAGAAGCATGTGCAAAGTGGTGTAGGGATCTCATGGGTAGCCCTGAAAGAGATTGTTCCTTTTCCTAGAGTACGTTCGGAAGAGGGTACATTGCCTCTCCAAGGACAAAAGACCCTGAAAGTGCCAGCAAATGGCGTTTCATCTGCTGCAAACAAAGGCAGGTGCAGAGGCTGGGTAACCTGGTAGCTACTTTTTGCTGTCTACACCATAGATTCTGTGCACTGTGTGGGTGTGGGGCTGTATTTGCGAAACAAAGGACATTAGCACAGAGAGGCTCTAATGTGGGGGTGGGAGCAGATCTGAGTGGTGTGGGCTCCTTTAGGATTTGGGGTTTTAAATCCCACAGGCGCCAAGGATAAACGTCGGGAGAGCTGTAGCACTGGGTGTGCTGAGGGCCCTAACCTTTTGGTGAGAGCTTCCTGAATAGCGGGGAATGTGAAAGCACCTGTCTGGGGTGCAGAGAGTGCAGCAGCACCATTTTATCATCACTAGCAACAGAGTTGGACTTCAGAAAACAATGCAGTGATCACCAGTGGAGGTGGGAGCCACTTACATCAAACCCTGCAAGTGCTTTTTTCACTAGGCAGGATTGACTCTGAACCAGTGTATCAGGGTCTCTACCCCAGAGGAGCAACAGAGGCAACACACCACATGCACCAAGTCTACTGATCTTAAGGTGCCTCCCAGTGTCCCCTTCAGTTCTTTTTTTTTTTATTTAATAATGATTTTTTATTATATTATGTTAGTCACCATACAGTACATCCCCGGTTTTCGATGTAAGGCTCGATGATTCATTAGTTGTGTATAACACCCAGTGCACCATGCAATATGTGCCCTCCTTACTACCCATCACCGGTCTATCCCATTCCCCCACCCCTCTCCCCTCTGTAGCCCTCAGTTTGTTTCTCATAGTCCATAGTCCCAGAGAGTAAGTTGTTAATTCAGAATCATTCGAGCTGGCTTCACGCAGAGTTCTTGTCTCCACCTCTGTGGAAACACATATTCCTACGTTTGAACAGTGGATTCAAAAGAACACGATAGAGCAGTGATCAGGATAAAGACGAACAGAACTCAAGTTACTTCAATTCTGTCATTCTACGTGACCATTTGGAGCTTTTATATGCGTTTAAAATTTAACACAGTGGAACAGTGGAAACCGTGAAATACAATTTTTTTGAAGGGTGAATTTTAGTTCATAAATGAAATGTTTCACTAGTTTTTAATTGGGGTGCATATGGCCCTTCTCTTCACTACGTCTGTATCTTTGGGGTAAACACCCAGTAGTGCAATGGCTGGATCATAGGGTAGCTCAATTTTTAACTTTTTAAGGGACCCTTCAGTTCTGGTGGAATTTGGACCAGGCTATATTTTCTCTCTCTCTCTTTTTTCCTTTAGAATCAGGCTCATAGTTTTTTGTTTGTTTGTTTCTTTCATTTACTTCTCTCTCTCTCTCTCTATCTTTGTTTGGATAAGATTTCTTTTTTTTTTTCTTTTCTTTTTCTCCCCCCCCCCCTTTTTCTTTGGAATCAGTCTTAAAGATTTTTTGATTGTCTGGGTTTTTTTTTTTAATTTTTTCATTCCTCTTTTCTCTCTCTCTCTTTCTTTCTTTCTTTCTTTCTTTCTTTCTTTCTTTCTTCCTTTCTTTCTGGGTCAGGCTTCTCTCTCTCTCTGTCTCTCTCTCTCTGTCTCTCTCTATCTTGCTTTTTTTCAGGCTTTTTTCAACAAAGTGCAGCTAGATAAAGGTCCAAACACTCCCCACTACAAGCAGGGAGGAACTCTGCAGAGGACAGACCAGTGGGAAAGAGCAGCCAAAACAAAACAGCAGAGTGCACACAGCATACACCAGAAACACTTCCTGAAGTGTCAGGCCTTGAATGGTGTATGACCTCTTTTTAATATAGCATTACTCTGAGGTGCAGGAAATGTAACAGCTTTCATAACATGCAAAAGATAGAAACTTAGCCAAATGACAAGATGGAGGAATTCTCCCCAAGTGAAAGGTCAGGAAGGTATCACAGCCAGGGACTTTCACAACACATTTAAACAATATATTTGAACAAGAATTTAGATCAACAGTCATAAGACTACTAGTTGGACTTAAAAAAAAGCATTAGAAAAAAAAAAACAGAGAAACTCTTGCTGCAGAGATAAAAGACCTAAAAACTAGTCAGGCTGAAATAAAAAATGCTATAACTGAGATGCAAACCAGAGTGGATATAATCACTAAAAGGAGTGAAGAAGCAAGGAGAGGATAGGTGATATAGAAGATAAAATTATGGAAAATAACGAAGCTGAAAAGAAGAGGGAAAGAAAACTATTAGATCACAAGGGTAGACTTAGGGAATTAAGCAATTCCATAAAGCGAAATAATATCTGTATCAAAGGAGTCCCAGAAGAAGAAGAGTGAAGGAAAAGGGGTTTATTTGAACAAGTTAAAGGTGAGTGCTTCCTAATCTGGGGAAATAAACAGGCATTCACATCCAGGAGGCACAGAGAACTCCACGCAAAATCAACAAAAACAGGTCAATACCCTAATATATCATAATGAAGCTTGCAGATTTCAAATATAAAGAGAAAATCCTGAAAGCAGTGCCAGACAAGAGATCCTTAACCTGCAAAGGTAGAAAGGCTGACAGCAGACCTGTCCACAGAGAACTACCACGCCAGAAAGGACTGGCATGATATAATCAATGTGCTAAATGGGAAAAACATGCAGCCAAGAATATCTTATCCAGCAAGGCAGTCATTCGGAATACAAGAAGAGATAGAGTTTCCATGACAAACAAAAACTAAAGGAATTTGTGAACACTAAACCAGGCCTGCTAGAAATATTAAAAGGGATCCTTTGAGCAGAGAGAGAGAGAGCCAAAAGTAACAAAGACCAGGAAGGAACAGAGACAATTAATAAAAACAGTGACTTTACAGATAACACAATGGCACTAAATTCATATCTTTCAATAATTTCTCTGAATGTAAATGGACTACATGCTCTAATCAAAAGACATAGGGTGTCAGAATGGATAAAAAGCCAAGGTCCATCAATATGCTGCTTGTAAGAGACTCATTGTAGATGCAAAGACACCTCCAGACTGAAAGTGAGGGGTGGAGAATTTTTTACCATGCCAGTGGCCATCAAAGAAAGCTGGAGTAGCCATCCATTTGGTTTAGATTTTAAACCAAAGACTGTAAGAAGAGGCAACAAAGAACACTATATCATAATAAATGGGTCTACCAAACAAGTTCTCACATTTGTAAATATTTATGGCCCCTAACTTGGGAGCAGCCAATTACATAAACCAATTAATAACAAAATTAAAGAAACACATTGATAATAAAGAAGAATAGTAGGGGACTTTAATACCCCACTCATAACAATGGACAGATCATCTAAGCAGAAGGTCAACAAGGAAACAAGGCCTTTGAATGACACACTGGACCAGATTCAAAGATATATTTAGAGCATTACATGCTAAAGCAGCAGAATACACATTCTTCTTGAGTGCACCTGGGAGCATTCTCCAGAAAGATCACATACTGGGTTACAAATCAGGACTCAACTGGTACAAGAAGATTGAACTCATACCACACGTATTTTCAGACCATAATGCTATAAAACTTGA
Organism: Ursus maritimus; assembly: GCF_017311325.1. Lineage (NCBI taxonomy): Eukaryota > Metazoa > Chordata > Mammalia > Carnivora > Ursidae > Ursus > Ursus maritimus. Next base: position 252,231 of record NW_024427107.1, read on the forward strand.
AGTTGACCACAAGAAAAATTTGGAAGAACCACAAATACATGAAGGTTAAAAACATCCTACTAAAGAATGAATGTGTCAACCAGAAAATTAAAGAATTAAAAAAAAATGGAAGCAAATGTATATGAAACCATGACAGTCCAAAACCTTTGGCATGCAGCAAAGGTGGTCCTAAGAGGGAAGTATATAGGAATACAGGCCTTTGTCAAGAAGTAGGGACAGTCTCAAACCTAATCTTACTTCTAAAGGACTTGGAAAAAGAACAGCAAATAAGGCCTAACTCCAGCATGAGAAGTGAAATAATAAAGATTAGACCAGAAATAAATGATACAGAAATTAAAAAAACAAACAATAGAACAGATCAACGAAATTAGGGGCTGATTCCTTGAAAAATTAATAAGATCGACAAACCCCTAGCCAGACTTATCAGAAAGAAAAGAGAACAGACCCAAATAAATAAAATCATGAATGAAAGAGGAGAGATCATAATAAACATTGCAGAAATATAAACTATTATAAGAGAATATTAAGAGCAATTATATGCCAACAAATTGGGCAATTTGGAAGAAGTGAATAAATTCCTAGAAACTTATAAATTACCAAAATTGAAACAGGAAGAAATAGAAAACCTGAACAGACCCATAATCAGTAAAGAAATTAAATCAGTAATCAACAATCTCCCAACAAACAAGAGTCCAGGGTTGGATGGTCTCACAGTAGAATTCTACCAAAAGAGAAGAATTAATACCTGTTCTTCTGAAAGTGTTCCAAAAAATAGAAATGGAAGAAAAACTTCCAAAATCATGCTATGAGGCCAGCATTACCTTGATCCCAAAACCAGAGAACCCACTAAAAAGGAGAATTACAGACCAACATCCTTGATGAACATGGATGCAAAAATTTTCAAAATTTTCAAGATACTGCCTAATTCAATCCAACAATACAAAAGTACTAATCACCATGACCAAGTGGGATTTATTCCTGGTGCAAGGGGGTCAATAGCCACAAATCAATCAATACGATACATCACATTAATAAAAGAAAAGATAAGAACTATATGATCCTCTCGATAGATGCAGAAAAAGTGTTTGACAATACAGCTTGCTTTCTTATAAATACCCTCAACAAATAAGGATAGAGGGAATATACCCCAACATCATAAAGGCCATATATGAAAGATCCACAGCTAGTATCATCCTCAATGGGAAACAATTGAGAGCGTTCCCCCTAAGATTAGGAACATGACAGGGATGCCCACTCTCACCACTGTTGTTCAACATAATACTGAAAGACCTAGCCTCAGCAATCAGACAACAAAAAGAAATAGAAGGTATCCAAATCAGCAAAGAAGTCAAACTTTCACTCTTTGCAGATGACATGATACTCTATGTAGAAAATCCTAAAGACTCCACCCAAAAAGTGCTAGAACTGACAGGAATTCAACAAAGTCATAGGATATAAAAGGAATGTACGGGGGTCAGTTGCATTTCTATAGACTAACAATGAGGTAGAAGAAAGAGAAATCAAGGAATCAATCCCATTTACAATTGCACCAAAAAAACCATAAGATATCTAGTAATAAACCTAATTAAAGAGGTAAAGGATCTGTACTCTGAAAACTATAGAACACTTATGAAAGGACTGGAAGAATAAATAAAGAAATGGAAAAACATTCCATGCTCATGGATAGGAAGAACAAATATTGTTAAAATGTCTATGCTATCCAAAACAATCTACACATTCAATGCAAACCCTATCAAAATAACAGCAGCATTTCTCAATTCCTTCAAACAATCCTAAAATTTGCATGGAACCAATCTTAAAAAAAAATCTGTAATCATCAAGACAGTATGGTACTGGCACAAAAACAGACACATAGATCAATAGAACAGAATAGAGAACCCAGAAATGGACCATCAACTCTGTGGTCAACTAATCTTCGACAAAGCAGGAAAGAATATCCAATGGAAAAAAGACAGTCTCTTCAACAAATTGTTTTGGGAAAATTGGACAGCCACATGCAGAAGAATGTAACTGGGCCACTTTCTTGATTCCATACACAAAAATAAATCAAAATAGATGAAAGAGCTAAATGTGAGACAGGAATCCATCAAAATCCTAGAGGAGAGTACAGGCAGCAACCTCCTTGACCTAGGCCACAGTAACTTCTTGCTAGACACATTTCCAGAGGTAAGGGAAACAAAAGCAAAAATGAACCATTGGGACTTCATCAGGAGAAAATGTTTCTGCACAGTGAAGGAAACAGTCAGCTAAACTAAAAGGCAACCAATGGAATAGGTGAATATTTGCAAATGACATATCAGATAAAGGGCTAGTATCCAAAGTCTGTAAAGAAATTATCAAACTTAACACCCCCAAAACAAAACAAAAAATCCAGTCATGAAATGGGCAGAAGACATGAACAGATATTTCTCTAAGGAAGACATACAAATGGCTAACAGACACATTAAAAATGCTTAATATCACTCATTATCAGGGAAATACGAATCAAAACCACAATAATACCTCATACCTGTCAGAATGTTAAAATTAACAATTAAGGGGAAACAAAAGCAAAAATGAACCATTGGGACTTCATCAGGAGAAAATGTTTCTGCACAGTGAAGGAAACAGTCAGCTAAACTAAAAGGCAACCAATGGAATAGGTGAATATTTGCAAATGACATATCAGATAAAGGGCTAGTATCCAAAGTCTGTAAAGAAATTATCAAACTTAACACCCCCAAAACAAAACAAAAAATCCAGTCATGAAATGGGCAGAAGACATGAACAGATATTTCTCTAAGGAAGACATACAAATGGCTAACAGACACATTAAAAATGCTTAATATCACTCATTATCAGGGAAATACGAATCAAAACCACAATGAGATAATACCTCATACCTGTCAGAATGTTAAAATTAACAATTAAGGAAATGATAGATGTTGTCGAGAATGCAGAGAAACTGGAACCCTCTTACACTTTTGGTGGGAATGCAAACTGGTGCAGCCACTCTGAAAACAATATGGAGATTCCTCAAAAATTTAGAAATAGAACTACTCTATGATCTAGCAATTGCACTACTAGGTATATATCCAAAGGATACAAAAATAGTGATTTGAAGGGGTACACACACCCCAGTGTTTATAGCAGCAATATCCACAATAACCAAACTATGGAAAGCGCCTAGATGTCTATGGATGGATAAATGGATAAAGATGTGGTATATGTATGCAGTGGAATATTACTCAGACATTAAAAAGAATAAAATCTTGCCATTTGAAACGACATGGATGGAACTAGAGTGTATTGTGCTAAATGAAATAAGTCAGTCAGAGAAAGACAAATATCATATGATTTCACTCATATGTGGAATTTGAGAAATAAAAGTAATGAAATAAGGGAAGGGAAGGAAATAAAAAATAAGATAAAAACAGAGAGGGAGGGAAATCATAAGAGACTCTTAACTATAGGGATTGAACTGTGGGTTGCTGGAGGGAAGGTAGATGGGGAGATGGAGTAATTGGGTGATGGGCATTAAGGAGTGCACTTGATGTATTTTGTTTACACTGTATGTGTTTTTGATGTCATGTTTAAGAAATCACTGTCAAATACAGTACCATGAAGTATTTCTCTTAGCTTTTATTTTAGGAGTTTTATACCTTTATTTCATTTTTAATTGATTTTTGTGTGCGGTGTAAGATAAAGGTCCGATTTCATTCTTTTGCATTTGGATATCCAGTTTTCCCAATACCATTCATTGAAGACACTCTCCTTTTTGCATTGTATAGTCTTTGCATCTTTGTCAAAAATTAGTTGACTATGTATGTGTGGGGTTTTTTGAAGGGGCTCTCTGTTCTATTGGTCTATGTCTGCTTTTAAAAAAATTTTTTTGGCTGGTACCATGCCATTTTAATTATCGTAGCTTTGTAATATATTTTGCAATCAGGATGTGTGATGCCTCCAGCTTTGTCCTTTCTTAAGATTGGGTATTTGGGGGTGTTTATTCATTTCAGATGAATTTTAGGATTATTATTTCTATTTCTGTGAAAATGGCATTTAAGTTTTATTAGGGATTGCATTGAGTCTGTAGATCACTTTGAGTAGTAATGACATTTAATGATATTAAGTGTTTTAATCCATGACTATGAGATGTCTTTCCATTTACTTGTGCCTGCTTTAATCTTTTTCATCATTGTTCTATAGTGTTCAGTGTACAAGTCTTTTATTTCCTTGGTTAAGTTTATTCCTGTGTATTATATTCTTTTGATGGCATCATTAATGAGAATATTTGTATTTAAAAAAAAATACTTTTAGTGTAGCTGATTTCTTTCTTTTCTCTGTTCTGCTTATTTTTGCAGTGAGCCATCTGCCCTTTTCCTTTGTTTTTAGTTGCTCCCTGTCACCCAAACTATGCTGGTTCAACAGCACTTGTGTGACAAAAAATAGAAACTGCCCCTTGGTTGATGCACCAAAAGAGCTGTGGTCCTTGGATGCACGTTCCACTCTTCCCTCAGTGGGAGAAGTGTAAGACTGAGGTGATCTCTACGCATTGAGCTGTGCTGGCTTGGTGGAAGGGCTTATTCAGATAGAGAGAAATGCTCTTCTTTATCAATTTAATTGTGGTTGTTCTTGGTGTTTTGCTCGTCTGAGGTACTGCTACTTCTTAACTGGATTCCAGACCTCTCATAAAGGTATTTTGGTCCATTTTTTTTTGGTCCATATATTTTTGTCAAATAACTGTTTCTGTGGAAGAATGAGAGGTGGGGCTACTGGTTCCACCATCTTGCTGACATTATTCTCCCCAAGATGTAGAGTTTTTGATGCCTACATCAAAGAGGATTCCAACCTCCTCTTTCAACTTGGATATTTGACCTGTGCAGAAGCTGATGATCTTTAAGGGCAATAGTACGTTATGTTAAACTTAACCAGGCAGTAGTTGCAATTATACCTCTTGTTCCAGATATCAGTTCATTACTGTATTAAAGCAATATACACTTGATTCCTATTGATCTAGTAAATGATTTTTCCCCTCTGTATTTGTTAGTAAAAATTTTCAGAAGCATCTTGTTTTCAACTGGAAGATCCAGCAACATGTACTCACTGTTCTATCTCAGGACTCTATTAACTCTTCCATTTTCTATTCCATAGGACATCATCCAGGTCCATTACAGTAATGATATAATGCTATTGGATGTGGTGAGAAGGAAGTGGCAAAATTTTATTTATTTTTATTTATTCTTAAAGATTTTATTTATTATTTATTTATTTATTTATTTAT
>NW_024427107.1:257954-275801 GCF_017311325.1 Ursus maritimus
TATAGCTGTCCAATTCTCCCAGAACCATTTATTGAAGAGACTGTCTTGTTTCCCCTGGATGTTTTTTCCTGCTTTGTCAAAGATTAGTTGCCCAAAGAGCCGAGGGTCCATTTCTGGCTTCTCTGTTCTGTTCCATTGGTCTATGTGTCTGTTTTTGTGCCAGTACCATGCTGTCTTTGTGATCACAGCTTTGTAGTATAGCTTGAAATCCGGCATTGTGATGCCCCCAGCTTTGTTTTTCCTTTTCAACAATTCCTTGGCAATTTGGGGCCTTTTTTGATTCCACACAAATTTAAGGGCTGTTTTTTCCAGTTCTTTGAAAAATGTCATTGGTATTTTGATCAGGATGGCAGTGAAAGTGTAGATAGCTCTGGGTAGCATAGACATTTTAACTATGTTTATTCTTCCGATCCATGAGCGTGGATATATATATATGGAATTTGTATATATCTCATATCTTCTTTATCCATTCATCAGTCAGTGGACATTTGGGCTCTTTCCATAATTTGACTATTGCTGATAATACTACTATAAGTATCAGGGTGCATGTATCCCTTTGAATTAGTACTTTTGTATCCTTTGGGTAAATACGTAGTAGTGCAATTGCTGGATCATAGGTTAGTTCTATTTTTAACTTTTTGAGGAACCACTGTATCGTTTTCCAGAGTGGTGCACCAGTTTGCATTCCCACCAACTGTGTAAGGGTTCCCCTTTCTCTTCATCCTTGCCAACATCTTTTGTTTCCTGAGTTATTAATTTTAGCCATTCTGACTGGTGTGAGGTGATGTCTCATTGTAGTTTTTATTTTTATTTCCCTGATTGTGAGTGATATTTTTAGCATCTTTTCATGTGTCTGTTGCCCTTCTGGATGTCTTCTTTGGAAAAATGTGTAGTCATGTCTTTTGTCCATTCTTCACTGTATTATTTGTTTTCTTGGTGTTGAGTTTCATTAGTTCTTTGCAGATTTTCCATGCTAACCCTGTATCAGATATGTCGTTTGAAAATATTTTATTCCATTCTGTGCATTGCCTTTTAGTCTTGTTGATTGTTTCCTTCACTGTGCAGAAGCTTTTTGTTTTGATGAAGTCCCAATTGTTTATTTTTTTGTTGTTGTTTCCCTTGCCTCAGAGACATATCTAGTAAGAAGTAGCTATGGTCGATGTCAAAGAGGTTACAGCCTCTGCTCTCTTCTAGGATTTTTATGGTTTCCTGTCTCACATTTAGGTCTTTTATCCATTTTGAATTTGTTTTTGTGTGTGGTATAAGAAAGTGGTCCAGTTTCATTCTTCTGCATGTGGCTGTCCAGTTTTCCCAACACCATTTGTTGATGAGACTGTCTTTTTCCATTGGATATTCTTTCCTGCTTTGTCGAAGAGTGGTTGACCATATAGTTGTGGGTCCATTTCTGGGTTCTTTATTCTGTTCCATTGCTCTAGGGTGTCTGTTTTTGTGCCAGTACCATACTGTCTTGATGACTACAACTTTGTAATATAATTTAAAGTCTGGAATTGTGATGCCTCTGGCTTTGCTTTTCTTTTTCAAGATTGTTTCGGCTATTTGGTTATTTGGCTATTTGGGATCTTTTGTGGTTCCATTCAAATTTTATGGTTGTTTGTTCTAGCTCTGTGAAAAATGCTGGTATTATTTTGATTGCATTAAATGTCTAGATTGCTTTGGGTAGTATAGACATTTTAACAATATTTTCCTGTGCATGAGCATGGAATGTTTTTCCATTTCTTTGTGTCATCTTAAATTTCTTTCATCAGTGTCTTATAGTTTTCATAATACAGATCTTTTATGTCTTTGGTGAGGTTTATTCCTAGGTATCTTATGGTTTTTGGTGCAGTTGTAAATGGGATTGAGTCCTTAATTCCTTTTTCTGCTGGCTCATTATAAGTTTATAGAGATGCAACAGATTTGTGTATGTTGATTTTGTATCCTGTGACTTTGCTGAATTTGGTGTATCAGTTCTAGCAAATTTTGGTGGAGTCTTTTGGGTTTTCTCTAGAGTACCATATCATCTGTAGTAGTGAATGTTTGACCTATTCCTTGACCATTTGGATGCCTTTTATAATATATTTCTTATAATAATACATTTCTGATGTGTTGCTAGTTCTTAGTACAGACTAAATGCTTGAAGTTGGCGTATAATGTGAGTTCCATAAGAAGGAACTGAATGAAAATCCATAATTACCCTTAAAATAGTGATCTTCAACCCAGGATGATTGTGTCCCTTAGGGACATTTGGTAATGTCTGGAGATATTTTTGGTTCTCACAATGTGGGGGGTGAGCTTTGCTTCTACTGGCATCTACTGGGTATAGGTGAGACATACTGTCATAAATCCCGCAACATGCAGGACAGCTCCCCACAACAAAGACTTAGACTCCCCAAAATGTCAATAGTGCTGAAGTTGAGATGCCCTGCCTTACATAAGTTGGTTACCTTCCTAGTGTTTTAAAAATCATACTGTACTTTCAACTTAAAACAATGTGAGTGCTATATTTATTTTCTTCCTGATATGTCATAGTTTCCAGTTGATTTTAAGACTTATAGTTGGATTTTTGAAAATTTTGTGAATTTGGTGTTGCTTTGATGACAGCTCAGTTTTCATTGCTTGCATATTTTTGCTTTTAAAACACTTTGGAAACTATGTTTATATTTTGTTGTACTAAGACTATCTCATTTATTTTACCATTTATTGAAAGCATCAGGCAATAGTGTACTAAATACTATTTATAAAGAGGTAGGGTATGCTGCATGAGCCTGTGGGAAAGTAATTAACTTGTAGCTACTAATGTCTGTGAAGAAATGTTTTATTTATAACATTCAATTTTAATACATTTTATTTAATATTTTTGTTTTATTTTACATGTGATACCCTTTGTAAAATACAAAATAGAAATAGTTGTAAGAAGAATGTGGACATATTTCTGATCTCAGGGGAAAGCTATTAATATATCACATTACCTGCAATGTGTCCTGTAGTTTTTGTGTAAATACTATTTATCAGAATAAGTTCCCTCCTATCTTATTTTTCTAGGGCTGCTGTAACAAATTACCACAAATTTTGTGGCTTAAAAATCTAGGAACTTATTTTCTGAAGGTTCTGGAGGCCAGAAGTCCAAATCAAGTAGTTAACAGGTCCACATGCCCTCTGAAGACTCTAGGTAAGAATTTTTCTTTGCTTTTTCCATCTCCTGGTGGCTCCTGGCATTTCTTGGCTTGTGACAGAATAATTCCAATCTCTGCCTCTGTGTTTACATAGCCTCCCTCGTTTGTGTCTTTTCTGTCTCTTATGAGGACACGTGTTAGATTTAAAGTCCATCCTAGTTCAGTGTGATGATAGCTTGATCCTTACCTTAATTACATCTGCAAAAACTCTGTTTCCAAATTAGATCACATTCTGATGTTCTGGATGGACGTGAATTTTGTGGGGACACTGTTCAACCCGGTACACCCTTTATGCCTAGTTAGCTGAGACTTTTGTTATGAGATTTATTGAGAATGGGTATTGGATTTAATAGAATGCATTTTCTGTATTTATAAAAATGTTAGTATGATTTTTTTCTCCTTCATATACTTGATGTGGTGAATTCCTTTGATTTTCAAATGTTAAAACAACCTTGCATTCTGAAATAAAACTAACTTACCCTGATGTTTTCTTTTACTTACATATCACTGTTTTTATTTTATCATTACTTCTTACGTTATTATATCTTTAAGGATATACAAACTTTTATAATTTTACTTTCTTATAATGTTATTGTCTTTTTAAAAACCTGGTTATTGGAAGGAAAGGTTTAAGAACGGTCTATAACCATTCTCTGTTTCATGGTCATGGCAAAATGATGGAGTGGGGAGAGAGAGAGAGACAGAGACAGAGGGAGGTATAGGGAGGAGGAGAGGATGAATGGGAGTAACAGGAAGAAATTGTTCAAATCTCCATGAAAACATGGTAACTGGATCTCCTCTTAGTGGTCCCTATTAGATGATAGATAATGAAATGTTAACAAGATATATATTGTCATTTTAGTTTGCTCTGGTAAATGAACCTGAACTTTATGATTTATGAAACACAACACACAACAAAATATTAATGTTTACTTTGTACATATTGGAATATAAAAAGGAGATATGTCATGACCAAAATACCTCCCTTCTGTAAGTGGTAGACTTCATGTATCATTGGAGACTTCATCTATTATATCTGGGCCAGGTAACATCCTTGTGCAACAAAAGAAAACCTGGGGAGTTACGTTGGCACTCTCAGACATCTGCTCCACTTGTGTCTTGCAGTTACCTATATCCTTGAATTATTAGAAAAGTGTGTAACTGAGTAAGAACTCTGTTGTGTCTTTTGTATGATAGTCAGATCCTTTATTTTATCTCAGTCATATAAACTGTTTCATCTTTTTTATATATTTCTAAAAGAGATTTAGAATGTTTTTTCTGTTACATGTTTGGAGAATTCCCTAGTGAAATTGTTTAAGTTTTTCTTTTTCTTTTTCTTTGGAGTGGAATGTGTCAGGTTTCAACCAGGGGAGTGAAATTACACCACTTATTTGAACAATGAGAATTTAGTTTAAGGAATCATTAGGTGTAACGTGTTGAACTAGGTAATTGAAAGGCTAGATGGTTGCGCTGTCCTCAGCTAACATAATGCTTGCACAGTGGACCCACGAATGAAGTAGATTTTGTGGTAGAAGGGAAGGCTACGTATAGTCTTTACAGAGTGAGCTTTCTGTTACATGCATTTTTGCTACTTACTGCCACTGTAGACTGTTTGACCTGTCAGCAGCACAGGGAGATCTTTGAAATGGTACCATGTTTCAAGGACTGAAATCAATCTGTTGACAGTAGTTACCAACACTGAACCCTTTGTAAACTGAAGGAGATAGAGATTTATCCTTATGGAGATTCATATATTGAGTATGTATTATCTTTCCTAATTCGAGTGCTTTGGCTTGCATCACACTCCAAGTGTTTGCAGTGTCTGATTTCCAGTACGAAATCTTGCATAATATTTCCTTAGACCAAGACTACCCGCTTTATATCTAAGAAAGTACACATAAGCATGCAGAACAAAGGAACCTGTTTTTCCTACATTGCATGACTAGGAGCTGTTGATCTGATAGAACATTGGAATAGCCTGTTACAGTTACACCTGAGGCACCAGTGAAGATGATACCTTGCAGAGTTGGGGTCTATGCTTCAACGTATATGCTTTGATCCTGTGACCTTTAGATGGTGCTGTGTCCCTTGTTGGTAAAAATACATAGGTTTTGCAAGCAAAGGGGTAGAGAAAATCATAAATCTTACCATAAGTCTCAGTGGAGTTCTTGCATAATTTCTGTTCTCTGCCCTCACATTTTAGGTTTTGTTGTAGTGGGGAGACTGCTTCTTTTGGGAGACCCAGTACGGGTTATAATAAACCTAAAGTGTTTACCTGCTTTTCTGTCATTTGGGGTTCCTCACATTGGAAGACGAGCATTCAGAAGATCGAATTACCTCATTTTTATCCCATATTGGATAAATACCAGGTTGCTGCTTGTTAATGGGTGATACAGTGAAGAGTTTGTCTAAAACTAGGGATCCACTGAGGCATGCCTTGTTGGCTCCGTGATGGATGATAACTGTAGTGGAGCAACTGTAGCAACAGTAGATGGGCAGGAACACTTCAACCAGGGCTAACCTGCTCATAAAACACTGGCTCACCTCAGCAGACAAGTAACAGAGATCATCAGAAGAACCGTCTGAGGCCAGGGGGATTTAGAATGGGTGATAGAGGAGAATCTAACCATCAGCTATGAGCAACAGTGCTGCCGTAGCTTGTCACTCCTGTTTTAAATCTTCCTTTTGTGAAAGCTAAAACAGCCACCACTTTGAAGAATCTATGACAGTATAAGGTAAAGGGAACTAAGTTCTTTAAAAAGAGGGATATGCTGTGGCATTTCTTGCTTCCAAACAAGGAGATGTTTTTCTACCGCAGGTACCTGAACACCTACCTGATGCTTTCTCCTCTGGCTTCCTGGAATGCACAGTAGTCTGTGTGGGAACGACTGGACATGCTAAGGAGTTAAAACAAGCTTTAAAAATAAAAAAGTAGGTATGCCTGAGTGACTTAGTCAGTTAAATGTCCAACTCTTGATTTTGGCTCAGGTCATGTTCTTAGAATCCTGGGATCGAGCCCCGCATCAGACTCCGTGCTCAGCACCAAGCCTACTTGTCCCTTTCTGTCTCCTCCATACCCCACTCCCCCCCTCAAATAAATAAATAAGTAAATAATAAATCTTAAAAAAAAGAAAAAGTATTCCAGCTCCTTTCCCTTCAGTTGGGATAATTCTAAGCCACAGAATTGGTAGAGTCCCCCAGAAGGCCATTGTATGCTTGCAACCTAGTTACATTTATCAACATAAGCAACCTTCTCTTCTCTGTCTCACTTTCTATTCCCTTAATCATATAGTCAAAAATAACCTTCCAAACAAATTACTGGCAATCAGATTTTGTCTTTGGATTATCTTCTGAGGGAATACAACCTGAGTAACTAGATAGAATTACTAGTCCTATGTATATTTGATGTAATCATTCCTGACATTCTCCAAACCATGGTTGCTGTTCATTTGCCAACCTATGGAAAGCAGAAGAGATGTCATTATATCCTTCTATTGTCAAAATGATCACAATTTCAATCATAAAATTTAGTAGATAGTGATGCTGTCTCCTAAAATAACCCATATCATGGTGGATTCACATTTCCCATGATAGTAGAGGTTATGAATAAATGCTCTAGTAGTTGGACTCTATTCCATGAGATAGATGTTGTGCCCAGATCTGACCATGTTCAATGATAGAAGCCTAAGGGGAGTATCCAAGTGGCTGATGGACATATAGTTTTAGAGCTCAAAAGTCAGATTCAGTCAGCAAAATCTGAAATCCTGTCTCTGCTTGTTCAGTCTTTTTTTGCTACTTTTATGTCTTTGTTCTGTAATGTATAGATGGCAGGATTCAAGTCACAGGTGATAGAGAAGTCAGCAAGGAACAGGCATTATCACTTGATGATGTGGGGAAAGGTCAGGCACAGAGAAGTATGTGCTTTGGATCAGTCTTTTGAAGAACATTTCCAGACAGTGACCAAAATGAAGATACAGGAAGGACTAGCAGAAGGAAGGTGCTCATACTCGTGACATTACTGCTGCCAGCAGCAGTAAATTCCAACTTGCCTCCATATATGCATGCAAGTTTTATGATTCTAGGAGAGTCATAATGGAAGATTTTACTTTATTAGGACCACAAAAGCACAAGTTCATAATGAAAACAAATTGAGACATATGGAGACCACCCCAAGTACCCAGCTAGTAGTCACAAATGAAACACATATTGTAGGATTCCTGATGTTCGGGTCATGAGAGGCTCACAGATTGCTGTGTACCTGTCAAATGCCATGGCTATGAGTAACACCATCTCCACTCCTCCCATGATGTGGATGAAACATATCTGTGTCATGCAGCTTTGGAAATAAATTATCTTGTATTGATTTGAAAGGTCTGTAATCATCTTAGGGTCTGTAATAAAAAAAAAAAAAAGGTCCACATGAATGAAGGACAGGTTGGCCAGGAGGAAGGACATAGGAAAATGTAAATGGGAGTCTAAAATTACTAAAAAGAAAATGAAGAGATTTCCTGGGATGATACCTAAAGAGATCAAGGAGAATATCAACATGAGAAAAACTTCAGTTTCCCAAGAACTGGGTTGCAGTGATACAAACTCAGAAACCAGAGACTCTCTCAATCCTCTTTTACTGGTAGAAGCATGTTTTCTTTTTTCTATCTGAAAAGATTTGTGTGTGCTTACCTGAAAACTATAATGACCTCTCCTGAGTTGGTTGCCCTAGAGAGGACTGCCGATAATCCTCAGTGCCTGTCCCCACCTCTTCACATTACTCCTAGTCTTATAAGCAGGCTCAAGTCCCAGAAAGCTGCAGTGAGTGAGGGACAAAGTGGAATTCATGACAAGATGCAATACACAACAAGAGAACTGTAAAATTTTCCATATGATTATCAATAGACATCTAGAACATATGTATGGGAATGGATCCTAAGAGTGGTGGACTAGGATGGAATGAATGTAATATTGAATTGGGCCACATTTAATGGTATTATTACACTAAACAATTATTCTGTATTCATTATATTAACTCGGATGGCTTGGAGTGACCTTAACAGTTCGCTTTATTTGGTTGAATACAAATTTAGACGCAATTTTGGAATACATAGAATGAGACTGATAGAGTCTCCTTAGTTTATACTGTTAAAAGAAGTTATTCAAAGGCTGAGGGAGATTGCAGTGCTGCCATTGTTGATGCAATTTTTCCCTTCCTATTGTTTTTATTATTTGCTTTCCTTGTCATTCAAGAGCTTTCTTTTGTCTTCATGGTAAAATATAAAGAGGCAGATAGATCAACAGATAGAAAATAGATAGATGATAGACTGAAAAAACAAATCTTTTTTTTTAAAGAAAGATTTTATTTATTCATTTGAGACAGAGATACAGAGAGAGAGAGAGAGAGAGCATGGGTAGGGGGAGAGGCAGAGGGAGAGGGAGAAGCAGACACCCCACTGAGCAGGGAGCTGGACTCAGGGCCTGATTCCAGGACCTGGAGATAATGACCTGAGCTGAAGGCAGCTGCTTAACCATCTGAGCCACCCACGCATCCCATGAAAAAACAAATCTTAGTAGGTGAAGGAGATGGTAATTTACAGAAAAGGATGTCACCCCCCCAGGTGACTCATTAACCACTTTTCTTCTTAACTTCCGTTAGAAAACCAACATGATTCTAGGAGACAATTCCCTTAACAGTCTGATTTCTGGCTGGCAACACCAAGTCTCTGAGGTGAATTTGGTCACTACCCAAGCACAATTATTGCTGTTAATTAGCTGCTTTTATGATGGCAGTATTTCATGTAACTCAGTACACAGGGGAGAATTATGCAGCAGACAGAAACCTTCTGAATTGTTCTGACTTCCTGAAGATATAGTTCCTTTATGCCCTCAGGTGAAGGAGCACAATTTCTGCTGTTCATTGTGTTTCAGTGTTAAAAAAACACATGTACACTGCTGCTTGTAGCCTCTATGAATGGTAGTTAAATGTAGGTCTCTAGACAAGGGTGCTTATGGGTGAGAGGTTTTATGCTACCACTTATTCACCATAGTTTGACCTTGATTTTGTTATTCTTCAGTCGAAAGATGAAACATACAGAAAATGGCAGAAAACAAATTTATAGCTTAATCAAATTTTGTAAAGAAATCATCACCCAAGTGAAGATGTAGAACTATGTTAGGTATCCCATCACAGAAATCTCTGTGATTCATCCAAATTACAACCACCTTTCTCCTCAAAAGGAGCCATGATTCTGTTCCAGTAAAAATGTCCTTGCATTTTTTCTTTCTATTTTCTTAAAGATGTTATTTATTTATTTATTTATTTATTTATTTATTTATTTTTAATAATAGTTTTTTATTATGTTATGTTAGTCACCATACAGTATATCCTTAGTTTTTGATGTAGTGTTCCATGATTCATTATTTGCGTATAACACCCAGTGCTCTATGAAATATGTGCCCTCCTTAATACCCATCACAGCCTACCCAGTTTTTTTTTCTAGCTTTATCTTCCAAATATCCATTCCAGAACACTGTAGTTTGTCTTGACCATTTTTCCATTTAATATGTCTTTCAAATCTCTTCTTTTCTTAAAAAAAGATTTTTTTAACTTTTTTTTAAATATTAAAGGATGTTTATTGAATATGTAAAGCAATGGATACTGTATCCCTCCCTCCACAAGGAATACAGGTTTCTTTTTTTTTATAATAATATTTTTTTATTATGTTAGTCACCATACAGTACATCCTTAGTTTTTGATGTAAAGTTCCATGATTCATTACTTGCGTATAACACCCAGTGCACCATGCAATACGTGCCCTCCTTAATACCCATCACCAGCCTATCCCATTCCCCCACCCCCTCCCCTCTGAAGCCCTCAGTTTGTTTCCCAGAGTCGATAGTCTCTCATGGTTCATTCCCCCTTCTGTTTACCCCCCCCTTTCTTCTTCCCTTTCTTCTCCTACTGATCTTCCTACTTCTTATGTTCCATAAATGAATGAAACCATATGATAATTGTTTTTCTCCACTTGAGTTATTTCACTTGGCATTATCTCCTCCAGTCACATCCATGTTGCAGCAAATGTTAAGAAATCGTTCTTTCTGATGGCCGAGTAACGTTCCATGGTATATATAGACCACATCTTCTTAATCCAGTCATCTGTTGAAGGGCATCTCGGCTCCTTCCACAATTTAGCTATTGTGGACAATGCTGCTATGAACATTGGGGTGCAAATGGCCCTTCTCTTCACTTTGTCTGTATCTTTGGGGTAAATACCCAGTAGTGCAATTGCTGGCTCCTAGGGTAGCTCTATTTTTAACTTTTTAAGGGACCTCCACACTGTTTTCCAGAGTGGCTGTACCAACTTGCATTCCCACCAACAATGTAGGAGGGATCCCCTTTCTCCACATCCTCTCCAGCAATTGTTGTTTCCTGCCTTGTCAATTTTTGCCATTCTAACTGGCGTAAGGTGGTATCTCAGTGTGGTTTTGATTTGAATTTCCCTGATGGCTAATGATGTTGAACATTTTTTCAAGTGTCTGTTAGCCATTTGTATGTCTTCATTGGAAAAGTGTCTATTCATATCTTCTGCCCATTTTATGATTTATTTGTTTTTTGTGTATTGAGTTTGAGAAGTTCTTTGTGGATCTTCAATACCAATATTTTATCTGTAGTGTCATTTGCAAGTATCTTCTCCTATTCTGTGGGCTGCCTCTTAGTTTTTTGACTGTTTCCTTGGCTGTGTAGAAGCTTTTTATATTGATGAAGTCCCACAAGTTCATTTTTTCTTTGTTTCTCTTGCCTTTGGAGATGTGTCATGAAAAAAGTTGCTGTGGCCGATGTCAAAGAGTGTACTGCCTATGTTCTCCTCTAGGATTTTGATGGATTCCTGTCTCACATCGAGGTCTTTCATCCATTTGGAGTTTATCTTTGTGTATGGTGTGAGAGAGTGGTCAAATTTCATTCTTTTGCATATAGCTGTCCAATTTTCCCAGCACCATTTATTGAAGAGACTGTCTTTTTTCCACTGGATGTTTTTTCCGGCTTTGTCAAAGATTAGTTGCCCAAAGAGCTGAGGGTCCATTTCTGGGCACAAATTTAAGAGCCGTTTGTTCCAGTTCTTTGAAAAATGTTATTGGTATCTTGATCGGAGTAGCATTGAAAGTGTAGATTGCTCTGGGTAGCATAGACATTTTAACTATGTTAATTCTTCTGGTCCATGAGCATGGAATATTTTTCCATCTTTTTGTGTCTTCTTCAATGTAGGAATACAGGTTTCTAAACTGTAAACACAACCTCTGTGTTAGACCTCAACACCCAGAAAGGCAAGAAACCAGGGTAGCAAAACAGATGGGCCATCATTGCACAGCTGCAAGTGGCGGGTGCCTCTGGGGCAGGGACAGGGCTGCCCAATACTTGGGGAGAAGAAGGGGGCTCTCTTCTGAATGGGCTTCTGGACCCAAGTCCCAGAGAGCTGGGTAACCTCATAGGTAACATAAGACATCAGATTCTGGTACATGACTGTCATTTTTCTTTTTTGTACAAATTAATGTTTTCTTTTTTGTGTGTGGTTGTATAATATGTTTTATTGATTTATTTAGTTTTAAGTTTTTATTTTAATTCCAGTTAGTTAATATACAGTATTTTATTAGTTTCAGGTGTACAACACAATGATTCAACAATTCCATTCATTGCCCAGTGATCATTCCAAGAAGTGCACTCCTTAATCCCCATCACCTATGCAACCCATTCCTTTACCCACCTCACCTCTTGTAACCATCAGTTTGTTCCCTATAGTTAAGAGTCTGTTTCTTGGTTTGTCTCTCTTTCTCTCTTTTTCCCTTTGCTAATTTATTTTCTTTCTTAAATTACACATATGAGTGAAATCATATAGTATTTGTTTTTCCCTGACTGACTTACTTCACTTAGCATAATACTCTGTAGCTCCATGGACCATGTCATTGTGAATGGCAAGATTTCATTAGTTTTTATGCCCAAATAATATTCCATTGTGCATATCTATATACCACTTCTGTTTAGCAAGGTAATAAATACAATCATAGTAATCATTGACAATAGAGAGGATGGGATTCCTGTTGTGAGATTCCTTTCTGATGTGACTGATTGTATAGGATGGTTCATAAGAATCAAAGTATGCAACTCAGAGAATGGAACTTCAGTATTTATTTATGTGCAACCATTTCATTTCACTGAGAGGACAAACTCAATACTCACATCTCCATAAGAAATATACCAAGGGTGATAGCTGACCAGTGGTTTCTCTTTTGCAGCAAAAAGACTTTACACCATGGTAACAAGTAAGAACTCAGATATGCTGCTCTTCAGCAAAAGGAATTTCTTGCTCACTTAGTTAAGACATCTCATTTCCTGAGTGTACACTACTGAGCAGTGAGTGATGATGTTGGATTATCAGTTATAGGGGACCCTTCACCACTGTAATCCTCTCAAAGCTCGTATCTGATTCTTCAAAAATGGTTCAAGGAGTTTTAGAAGAATTCTATTGATTCTCAGTTGAACATTAAGTTTATTGAAGAAGTTCTCCAGAATCTTACACATTGGCTGTAACATTGATGAAGAGCCAGCTACAAATGAACAAGAAAATCTNTCCCTATGTACTAGATTAAACTGAAAATTCAACATTTAGGGTGTCATGTTTGTCCTAAATATCTTTTACCCCTCTTTAAAAAAAACTACCTGAAGTCTTCATACGTTTCACCAAGATTAAAGTCAGGAGACTTGGGGATTTTAGTACAAGTTTACAGTGTGATTTTGGCATGTCATTCAGAATCTCCAAGCCCTAGTTTTCCTGTTTACAAATGAGCTCATTGGATCAAAAGCTCTCAAAGACAAAATTCCACAACTCTAGGAGTATGATTTGAACCTTCATGGGAAAGAAGTATCCAAAACCAGATTATATTGGAATTGCAGGAAGGAGAGAAAGAGGTGGGTAAGAGAACATGGCATCTGGGTATATGGAAAAAGGATCCTTAAATAGAAAGGGAAGAAGAGATTAGCCTTGAAGATTCAGAAGGACTCGACACTTAGAACACTTGTATAACATATACTAAGTTGTAAAGGGCAATCCTTGTTAATATTGACACTAACTTTCTAAGTATTTGAATGGACCTCTGGATCCTTCCATTTTTCTTGAAGATGCACATGCAATTGAATTCTGCCAAATGGGTTCTTGCTAATAGAAGCATCTCTTTATTAATAAAATGCTACACTTTGGTTAGTTCTGCTAATATACTTCATTTTCATCATTCCACCTACCTCCTTCATATGTGGAAGAGACTACAGCAGTTTTCAAAGGATGGAAGAGTACAGATTTTCCTTTTTGCACTTTGTCTTGAAGCAGAAAATTTCCAAGAGAGTAAAGTGTGTCTGATTGGTCTTCCTTAGTAAGTCACTTAGTTAAGAGACATTTATGAGTGACCAGAGGCAGGTGAGGAGATCTGGAAATAGCCAAGCTGGAGTTTGAGTACTGAGACTAAGTCATATAGTCTTACAGGGTTTCCCTTGAGGATACACACACACATAATCTTCTTGAGTCAGGGGCTGTTGTCACAATTTCTTGGTTTCCTTAGGTATTTCTAGTACCTCACTGCATCTAAAGGTGATTTTTTTTCTGTGCAAATGAAACTTCATTTCTTTATATTTATATTTCCCTTAATTCTCTTTATATTGAAGCATAATTGACATATAATGTGTTGTTCCTTTCAGTGTATAACACATTGATTTGACAATTCTCTACACTACTCAGTACTCAGCACACTAAGTTTATTCACCATATGTCACCATAGAACACTATTACACTGTTATTGACTTTATTCCATATGCTGTACTTTTCATCTCTGTTATTTATTTATATTACAACTGGATGTTTGTACCTCTGAATCCCCTTTATCTATTTCTCCCATCCCCCGCCATCTGCCATGTGGCAACCACCAGTTTTTTTCTCTGTTTAAGAGTCTGTTTGTTTTAAGGGGCGCCTGGGTGGCTCAGATGGTTAAGAGTCTGTTTGTATTGTATTTGTTTTTTGTGTTTGAGATGTCACCTATCAGTGAAATCATATGGTTCTTGTCTTTCTCTGTTAAAGGAGACTTTTTAAAATTTAATTTATATATTTGAAGAGAGAGAGAGAGAGCACAAGCTGGGGAAGGGACAGAGGGAGAAGCAGGTTCCCCGCTGAGCGGGGAGCCTGACATGGGGCTCTGGGGTTAGATTCTAGGACTCTGGGATCATAACCTGAGCCGAAGACAGAAACTTAACCAACTGAGGCACCAGGCGCCCCTCTCTAATAAAGGTGAATTTTTAAAAGAATTATAGTGAAACCAGTAAGATAATGTTCTGAGGTTAAAATCCACATGGATTCAGGAGACAATAATAATGCTTTAGATATTATACAAAGAAGGTAGCTTATAGCATTTATGATCACTTTTGGATAAAATATAGGGAAAAAAATACCTTGACCAATAGTAAGAAAGTCTCATTTATTATTTACCATTTTATTGAGCAGCTTTAATTATAGTGCAGCAGTTACAACTGAGCTGAGTCACCACAATTAATGTTTCTTATATCAGTCATAGGGATACATTCCAAGTGCTTTCTCAATTGTGCTCTTTGACCCATCAGACTTCTCAAGTTCTACTTGGAAAAGTAAAGTAAAAGTAAAGATGTCAATCATCTTCTTTGTCCTAAGCACCCTGGCTTATATACAGGTGCATTAAATAAGGTGAGATCTGAGTTGGGTACCTTTTTTTAGGTAATAAGATACTTGAAGTACTTTTATAATTGTAAATACTCTTTTAGGGTGAATCAAGAAATGCTTTGAAGAAGACTGCAAGGACAACAGAAATTTGCTGTTGAAAAAAATGGAATATAGAGAAATTTTGCATAAGGCAAAACAGTAGAATCTATTTCTAAAGTAAACATTGACAATCAAAGACTGAAAACAATTCTTAAGAGTTGTAGCATAGTGTTCCCTGCCTATTTATCTAACTTAAACTATAATTAGGATGAGAAATATTTCTTTCTCAATTTTTAATGGCTGCTGGTTTGTATAAACTCATACTTTATCCATTGGATCCACATAATTTCCATAAGAAATATTAATTGGGAGAGGAGTTAAGATGGCGGAGGAGTAGGGGACCCCTTTTTCAGCCGGTCCCCTGAGTCGAGCTGGATAGGTACCACCAGCCTAAATAACCACGGAATCAGCCTGAGACGCAGGATGATGCACCCGGATCTCTACAAATGAACATCTCCAGCGCTGAGCATTGAGGTACAAAGAGGGGAGCTGTAAACCGTGCACAGATATCGGAAAAGGAAAGCTGCAAACTCATTCTATGAGGCCAATATTACCTTGATCCCCAAACAAGCAAAGACCCATCAAAAATTACAGACCGTTTCCCTAATGATGCTGGTATAAAATCCTCAACAAGATACTTGCTAATAGAATCAACAGTTTCATTAAAAGGATTATCCATCACGATCAAGTGGGATTCATACCCACAGGATGCAAGCGTGGTTCAATATTCATAAATCAATCAGCATGATACATGTATCAACAAGAAAGAAATTCAGGAACCATGATCCTCTCAATCGTGCGAAAAGCATTTGACAAATACAGCATCCTTTCCACCAGTTAAAACCCTTCCCGTTACTGTAGGAATAGAGTACATTTACCAATCTCATAAAGCCATCTATGAAAAGCCTACTGCAAATATTGATGACTACCAATGAGGAAAAGCGACCTTTCCCTTTTGTGTTTGCCTTGCTTAAGATCAGGCGACAAAGGATGCCCACTCTCGCCACTATTGTCAACATAATTTTTAGAAGTCTTGCAACAGCAATCAAGACAACAAAAGGGATCAAAGGTATTCAAATCGGCCCAAAGAAGAAGTAAAATGTCTCTCTTTGCAGATGACATGATACTCTATATGGAGAAACCCAAAGAAGCTACTCCCAAACTATTAGAAGTTATAGAGCAATTCGATAGCATTAGGCGGGATCTACGAAATCAATGCTCAGGAAATCAGTTGCATTTTCTGTACACGAATAACGAGACCGAAGAAAGAAGAAATTAAGGAATCATCCATTTACAATAGCACCAAAATATGTTACCTTGGAATTAACTTAACTTGAGACGTAAGGGACCTTATTTCTAGACACTATAAATCACTCTTAAAAGACATGAGGAAGACATAAAAAGATGGAAATATATTCCATGCTCATGGATCGGAAGAATTAACATAGTTAAAATGTCCATGCTACCCAGATCAATCTACACTTTCAATGCTATCCCGATCAAAATACGAGGACATTTTTCAAAGAACTGGAACAAATGTCCTTAAATTTTATGGAGCGAGAAAGACCGAATCTCAAGAATTGTTGAAAGGAAAAACAAAGCTGGGGGCATCACAATGCGGATTTCGAGCTGTACTACAAAGCTGTGATCACAAAGACAGCATGGTACTGGCACAAAAACAGACACACACAGACCAATGGAACAGAATAGAGAGCCCAGAAATACAGATCTCATTCTTTGGGCAACTAATCTTTGATAAAGCAGGAAAAAACATCCGATTGGGAAAAGACAGTCTCTTCAATAAATGGTGCTGGGAAAATTGGACAGCTACATGCAAAGAATGAAACTTGACCACTCTCTCACCATACACAAAAATAAACTCCAAATGGATGAAAGACCTCGATGTGAGACAGGCATCCATCAAAATTCCTAGAGGAGAACACTTAGGCAGCAACCTCTCGACATCGGCCAAAGCAACCTTTTTTATGATACATCCCAAAGGCAAGAGAAACAAAAAGTAAAATAGAATTTATGGGACTTCATCAAGATTAAAAGTTTCTGCACAGTCAAGAAACAGTCAGAAAAACTAGAGGCAGCCACGGAATGGGAGAGAGATATTTGCAAATGACACTACAGATAAAAGACTGGCTATCCAAGATCTCAAAGAACTTCTCAAACTCAATACAGCAAAACAAATAAACATAAAATGGGCAGAAGATATGAACAGACACTTTTCAATGAAGACATACAAATGGCTAACAGACATGAAAATGTTCCAAAATCATTAGCCATCAGGAAATTCAAATCAAAACCACACTGGAATACCACCTTACGCCAGTTAGAATGGCAAAAATAGACAAGGCAAGAAACAACAATTGTTGGAGAGGATGTGGAGAAGGGATCCCTCCTACATTGTTGAGTTAGAATAGCAAGTTGGTACAGCCACTCTGGAAAACGTGTGGAGTCACTTAAAATTAAATTAGCTACCCTGAGTCAGCCATTGTACTACTGGGTGTTACCCAAAGATACAGACGCTAGTGAGAGAAGGGCCATATGCACACCAATGTTCATAGCAGCAATGTCCACAATAGCTAAATCGTGGAAGGAGCCGAAGATGCCCTTCAACAGATGACTGGATTAAGAAGTGTAGTCCATATATACAATGGAATATTACTCAGCAATCAGAAAGAGCACAGTTCTTAACATTTGTTACAACATGGACGGCACTGGGCCGAGATAATGCTAAGTGAAATAAGTCAAGCAGAGAAAGACAACTATATGTGATTTCCTCCATCTATCGAACATAAGAACTAAGAATGATCGGTAGGGAAAAAGAAAGGGATAAAAAGAAGGGA
>NW_024427107.1:279301-280083 GCF_017311325.1 Ursus maritimus
GGGGGGGGTAATCAGAAGGGGGAATGAAACATGAGAGACTATGGACTATGAGAAACAAACTGAGGGCTACAGAGGGGAGGGGGTGGGGGAATGGGATAGGCCGGTGATGGGTAGTAAGGAGGGCACATATTGCATGGTGCACTGGGTGTTATACACAACTAATGAATCATCAAGCCTTACATCGAAAACCGGGGATGTACTGTATGGTGACTAACATAATATAATAAAAAATCATTATAAAAAAATAAAAAAAAAGAAATATTAATTGATTCCTAGTGATGCTTATAATCAGTAGGAAGGTACCGATAAAGCTCAATCATATGTACACATATGTATTTACATGGATATATAAAACAATTACATGAAAATTGAGTGTAGTCATTGATGAAATTGCAATTTAACTTTATAGGCCAGTAGGAATATATAACACTTTATTTTTCATACTTAACAGAAATTACTGCAGCTCTATTTGAAAGTGAAGTTCTTTAATTCAGTATCTCTTTTATGTAGAGTTCTCATTTTTTTAAGGTGATAATGAATTGTGCATAATCCATAATGTTCATGGTGATCACAAGGGTCCTGATGGTCCACGACATTCATCTTGTGCTCTTACCAATGAAATCTGTTATGGCATCTCCCTAGAACTTACAACTTGTCAACTCAGCCTTCCCATTGCCACCTTCATATCTTTGTTCCTAAAGTATAGATGGCAGGATTTAATACAGGAGTGATGACAAAGTCCACAATGGCAAAAAATTTATCCATTGACTTGGTAGGGAAAG
>NW_024427107.1:280088-310071 GCF_017311325.1 Ursus maritimus
CATAGAGAAACATGCACAGAGTGAAAAACAAAACACTATAGTGATGTGAGCTGACAGAGTGACAAATGCTTTGGATAAATCTTTTGAAGAATGTTGTCTGACAGTGATCAGAATAAAGATGTATGATACAATTAAGAAAAAGAAGGTGCCTATAGATATGAAGCCACTGTTGGCAGTGACCACAAATTCTAGTCTGTAAGTGTCCATACATGCAAGTTTAATAACCCTAGGAAAATCACAATAAAAGCTCCCCACATTACTAGGGCCACAGAATGGTAAATTTATGACAAAAACAAACTGAGACACAGCATGAATCACCCCAATGATCCAAGCAGCCACTATCAAAAGCATGCACATTTTGGGGTTCACAGTAGTTAGATAGTGGAGAGGCTTGCAAATGGCTGTGTACCTGTCATATGCCATGGCTATGAGTAGTACCATCTCAACTCCTCCCATGACATGAATAAAGAACATTTGTATCATGCGGTTATGGAAGGAAATGATTTTGCAACCACTGAAAAGATCATAGATCATCCTAGGAACTGTGGTGGATGAAAGACCCAGGTCAATGAGTGATAGGTTGGCCAGCAGGATATACGTGGGGGAGTGTAAGTGAGAATAAAAAATCACTGTTAACATAATGAAGAGGTTGCCGAAGATAATTCCCACATAGAACAAAGAGAAGAAGAGAAAAAGGAAAACCTGCATTCCCAAGGATTGTGCAAGTCCCAGTAACATGAACTCAGTTACCACAGAGCCATTTCCTTGGTCCATCGAATCATAAGGAAGGGAAGACTCTAAAGTGACCTGAAAGAAATGAGAGAAGGAATTAACTTTGAGGAGTGCTTCACACGATGTGTTAAATGTTGATAATTTAAATTGGTTATTGACAGATCTTTTATTTAATTGATAGTAAATTATTTACAAAATAATGGGAGCCCAGAGCATGGGTTTGGTAGTATGAGCAAAGATGCGCTCAGAGGCCATCTATTGCTTTAAATTGCTCTTATTAATTCAAGTACATGGGATAATGAGTCAACTTAAGAAGTTAGAAAAGGATGCAAAAATTAAACTCGAGGAATTCAAGTTAAATAGAACAATAAAAATTAAAACCAAAAATAATATGTATTGACTCCTAGAAAATTGGAATAGTGTATATGAGCATATAAAAAAGTTTAAAAAAAACAAAAAAATAGATAACCTTTTGAAAATATAATCAAGAATAATAAAATAAGCAATTAGAAATGAGTATAGAAAAATAACAGTTAACATAATAACAGTTAATACACATTTGAAGTCTGTTTTTTATGTGTATATCTTACTGTTAGGTTTGTACTGCTGAAATGGTGTTTGCATTGGTGTTTGAGTGATAATTTTTATAAACAGGAAAATCCCACACTACATGAACCTATAATCCTAAAGTCTCTAAACTTCCATTTACAGCATATAATATAATCTGTTTATGAACTTTAATTATTATACTGTGGACAATCACAATGGAAAATATGGAACTGAGTGTATTCAATGTGGTGGAGTCAGAGTCAGTAGCATGTGTAAAGGACAGGCAGGAAGGAACGCATAAATAAAGGGGAAGAATGAAGATCAATGGGAAGGAGTGTAAGAAAATAAAAGAAGGGTGAAGAAAAGAAATAAATTCCTAATAGTCAAATAGGGAGGATAAATCGATGATCAAAGAAAGGCATTGGTAGAACATTGCACATCTTTGCTTAGGTGCCTGTCATAGTTTAAATCAACACATATTGATACATTACAAACACCTGGGTATGAACTTTACTTGGGTTTCCATTCACTGCTTTAGGTATATTTTGACTGGAAAGATGGAAAGTAATAGTAATGCTGTAGGGAAAATAACCACTGAGATGCAGACAGGACTTTAAGCATATTAATCATGGGTGTGGCAGTGGGGTTTGGTAGATAGAGTGGTTGAACATGATGCCTCAGTGAACTGGCAGGTGAATCACCTCTAAAAAAATTAGGAAGTAACCAAAAGCATCCATTTAGCCTCCAGGCACTATTTGGCTTACCCTCATTCTAGTATTCATAGATTTTCATAAATATAAAATTAAAGTTTTTGATATAGGCACCCATTCTGCTTTGTCTAACACTATATCACCTGCCTAAAACAGTGGCTGGCACATAGAAAAAGCCCAGGAAATATATGATGAATGAATTTCTTAGAAATAGGTACTAAATTGTTCATAGAAGAAACAAAACAGTAGCCCTCACAAATATATAGAGAAATTGATTTAATAATATCTTCTCCATAAACTTGTATTTCCTGGTATAGTCCAGTTATATATACATAAAAAGTGAGTATTTAAATGAGTGAAGAAATTTCTGCCCTTTTTATTACAAACATCTGGAATTAGCATGTGTCACTGATGAGGAAATCCTCAGGATCTGAGAGAGAAAAAGACCATGCGCTTGGTTTCTCTGCCTCTTTAGAAAACCCTGGTGACTTTGTGAAGCTCTCAGGAGTTTGGCAGAAGTCAAGTCCCCATAGATTTTGCTATCTTCCTCTTGGAGATGTAAACTTTTCCAGTCATTCAGGGCCTGGGAAGACCCATCATTAAATAAGAAATATAGATACATATTAAACAAATAAGATGATCAGAATTATAGATTTGTATAGAAGTGGGAAACAACTTTGAGAGAACCTATTCAGTCACTTCATTCTACAGGTAGAGGGCCAACCCCGTGAGGGTAAATGGCTGGCCAGAGTGTTCACAGGAATACATTCTCAGGGCCAGAACTAGAATCAGCCTAAGTTCCAGTCCAATGGTCTTCCTCAGTAGTGCTCTACACCTGCTTATTAGGAAGAAACATGAAGAGGCTAGACATATTTATATTTGAAAGGGTCACCGTAACCTAATTGGAAGTGGTCTGTCAACCCTCAGTTTTTATTCATTTAAAATAAAATTGGCTTCCCTTCCTGAAAGACTTTTTTTTTTTTGCCATTGGGAATTTCTCTTGCTAACCCCCTTTCCTGTTTCTTCACATAATCTGGTTAGTCCTTGAACCGTTCCATCTCAGAACTTATAGCCACCAGCTCCTCTGTACCATCCCCTGGCACAGGGCCAGAAGCTTTCTGACTCTGAGAATAGCCTCTCAGATTAGGCATTGGCTGGTTCCTTCAAATGTGGATGAAAGTAATACTGAAGGAGAGGGAATCACACCAGAATCCTGGAGGTGGAGAATTGAGACTTCCTTCCTTTTGTTTAAAACAGAATTTGGTTCTCAAATAGGGCAGGAATAGCTGAGGCCGGATGTCTGTTTTACACAGTGGAATAAAAGGTTTAAAATGAGTTGGAGAGCACAAAAATTGAAACACATGAATCTTGAAAATTTTTCACAGTAAGAGGACAAATTGAACATATCAGAAGGTGTGTGTGTGTGTGTATGTGTCTATGTGTCAGTGTGTAGAATTTATTTGATAAGACAATGCAATGCAGTGATTGAAATTTGAGAGTAAGAGAGTGATGGTGTAGAGTAAAAGGACAAAAATATTTCAAAAGGAGAATATTTCTGACACTAATATTTTACAGAGAAACAGATGCTGAAGCAGAATTAAGGGAGAGAGAGAGAAAGGGACACAACCATGATAGGTGTAGTTTTATAATTAAAAAGCATCTTTCCTACCTGCCTGTTCAGCCACAGGATTTACATTTTTGGAAGAATAGAAATTCAGAGAGCTCAGTCTTACTTTCTATACATAATCTTCCCTCAAAGTCAAAGCTATATATGATTCTTCAAAATGGGAAATAAGCTAATTAGATACACAAGAGAGTGACATAATGTTGTCTCAGAGAAGGCCAATACCGAGCCCATTATTAGTTTCTTTTGGGGGACTAAATCTTTGAGTCACATTGGTTTCCCCATGAGAGAAATGAAAAAGAAATTGCCTGGTAATGCAACAGAGGGGAAGAGAGAAGATTTTGAGGCAATATGTTGGTTTGTGTAAAAATATCCCTATATAGTTGCATGATCTTTGGGATGAAGTGCTTAGAAGCACTGAGATGAGGGGAGGAGGGTGTAAAAACATACCCTGAGTGGACAGACATACCGAAACTTGTAGTACCATACTTGAAATAGATGTAAAATCCCTGATACGTAAAGATAATTCTTACAACTGACAGTAGGGGAATAAATAGATCACTTTCATGTTATCAATTATAGCCAATGTTTACCTCTGTAGGTTTACTTGCAGTCCCAAGCTTTGGAGTGTTGAAGATAAAAGTCTTCTTGAATGTATTTAACCTTTATTTTTCCTGAGTTGACTGGATAGAACTAAAATTTGTACATTATTGGATCGATTTCTGAAGAGATCAGTGGAAAACAGATGCAAACACAAAAGAGGAAAATATGGGAGGTTATTTGGAGTGTTTGTAAGAAGAGGATATTTACCTGAGGGAGATACTCATTCATAAGACTTATGACAAGGTATTGAAATAAGCCTAGTGTATTTCTGTAAAGAAGTAAGGCTGATCTATACTTGATATGTAGGTACAAAGAATCTGATCTCTAGTCTATCATGGGGTCCCAAAGTGTCAAGGCTCTATCTTTGTTTGAGTTGTGTTTGTTTAGAGTTGTATTTTTCTTGTTGAGAAAATGGAAAATCATAATTCTCTAGAATAGCTGCAGAATAATGGCTAGTGTCAAATTAATTTTTGAAAAATATTGACATTCCAAAATGTATAAGGATACAAACTGAAGAATAATGTGGGCAGAAGTATTTAAAAAGAAATAGGAATGCATGGTCAGTGACATGAATCGGTATATATATGATGAAGTAAAATAATTTAGTTGTTTGGAAGAAGCACAACTACTCTAAGATTAGAGGAAAATTTCTCTTGTTGCCTCCCTGCCCCACTGGCTACTGCAATGCAGTGAAGACTCCACAGCCCCATAAATCATTCTATCATGTCAATGTACTTCTGTCCTGAGATGCCTGTGTCCTAAATGGCCAACTGGATACCAGACAGAATAGCATATTAAGGTGAATGAGGGAGAATCTAGGCAGAAATAAAGCCCTAGGAAATTCTCCAGCCAGGCATAGAGCACACTGTGATTTGAGAGTAATCCCTTGGGGCATGGATCTTGGGTTTGCTTGGCAGTGGAGAAGGCTGCTGAGCTAACAGAAGAGTAGGGGATGTTAATGTAGAGCTTATGAGAACTAAAAGTGTCAGAGAGGATCGAGTCCACTGATTTACAGGCTGCCCCAGCTAAAGTTCGCTCAAGATTTAAACTGGCTGAAGCCAGCAAAAAGAAACTTGCCAGTAGATTTCACTGCAGAGAATTGACAAACAAATTTAGAAAATCAATTGAGAAAAAGCAAAGAAAAGGGGATTAGGTACTTTAATCCTATGACTAAGCAAATATAAAAAGGAAGCCCATAGGGCAGTGGGGAGGGAACTTGGGGCAGGAGGTGGCTCTCTGGGGCCTTCTTTCCCCTTCCCCTTTCCAACCCCCTTCCCCCACTGCTGGACTGGGGCTAAGAGCAGCCTGAGCAGGAACCTGACCTCAACCCAGGTCACTGAGCTGGAGGGATGAGGAACACCTCTGCAGTATCAGCCTCCTCCTCCCAGGAGATGGAGGAGCTGGAGCACTTTATGCACAGCTGGCTACATGCTACAGTACCAGGTGCAGGTCCTGCTGGCTGACAGCACAGAGGCAGATGGTGAGAGCAAGCAGACACAGTCCCACATCTCCCAGGAGGAAGTCCCAATAGTGGACCACCAGTGAAAGGCCTAATGAACAAGGGACGATGGACCACAGTGAGCAGCTGGAAAGCAGTTGTTTCTCCTCTCTAAGGCAAGCCCCCCCTCCCCTACTACACACTCCCTCAGAGTTGAAGAAGGAGGAAAACAGGAAGTGCTTGAGGACAGAGTTTTTTAAAAGTCCCAATAAAAGCCTGTTCTCACTAAACCAGGGTCCAGGAGAAGGGAAACGTAGCAAGATAGGAAAGTTTTAGACAATAACTGTTCTACTCCAGCCAAATAGCACAGAACAAGCTGTGGCCCCATGTTTACCTACACCAGCAAAGATCCAGTGGGCATCTAGACTGCTACCCTCACAGGGCTGTAACAGGGCACCCTCTATCTTCCCTTCAGCAGGCTGGTGTCAGAGAAGGCTGGTAAGGAGGCTGGGGCTTTCACCCCTGCCATCTTGTAAGAAGGCCCCCAAACTACCCCCATGGTATTATTGGAGACCATATGAGAGCCTGGACTTCTATCCCCACTCAGCAGTATTGAGGCACTTCTCTCCCTGAGAGGTTGTGTCTGA
This sequence comes from Ursus maritimus, assembly GCF_017311325.1. Lineage (NCBI taxonomy): Eukaryota > Metazoa > Chordata > Mammalia > Carnivora > Ursidae > Ursus > Ursus maritimus. The sequence goes on from NW_024427107.1 coordinate 286,392, forward strand.
GGAGATTCTAATAGAGAGTTGAGACTTCCACTATTGCCCAGTGATAGGCCACCTCCATGGCAGGGTCAGTGGGGACTGTGTGGGGCCCTGGAACTCCCACTTCTAGCTGTCTGTAACAATGTACCCCTGGACTTCTACCTTCACTGGTAGTGGTGAGACTGTGCTCCCCTCCCCCCCCCCGCCAGAGTGGTATCACTAACAACGAGTTAAAACAGAAGATTTAAATAAGATTCAGAATCTCATGACATACAAGTGTCCTAATTGCAATGAAAAAATCATTTGTCAGAGCAATAACTGGAAAGATTTCAAACTAAATGAAAAAACAGTAGATGTCAACACTGAGATGAGAAATTGGACTTCATCAAAATTAAAAACTTTTCCTCTGGGAAAAACCGTTTGGAAAGGAAAGAGAAAGTGGAATGGGAGTATAAAAAGAGAAAGTTTGCTCTAGTACTGCTCAACATTAGGAGCATTTTTTTAACCTACCTGTTCTGTTCTAAGGTGTGCAGTGACATTTGTAGAAACTCAATAATTTTGGTTTCTGCTTTGTAGTATAATCACCTCCAAGACAAAAATATATGTTTCTTCCCAGTGAGAATACAGTTAATTAGTGGTAGTAGGTGTTAGTGACCCATTGATGTTTCTCAGATCTCTAATAACTAGCGTTTTATTGATTTCTCCTGGGAACCAGTTCTGTGAGTCATATTAATTTTCTCAAGAGAAAATTAAAAGAAGGTAGGTGTTAGAATATCTCCTGTATATTAGGCAAGATAACATGCTGGATGGGTGGAAAATAAGTACCATTTAGGAGATGTGGAAATGTGGGCCTACTTAGATTTGCTGAGTTGGGAAGAGAAGATCTTTTTTTTTTTAAGATTTTATTTATTTATTTGACGGAGAGACAGCCAGCAAGAGAGGGAACACAGCAGGGGAATGGGAGAGGAAGAAGCAGGCTCCCAGCCGAGGAGCCCGATGTGGGACTCGATCCCGGAATGCCGGGATCACGCCCTGAGCCGAAAGCAGACGCTTAACGATTGCGCTACCTATGCGCCCCAGATCTTTTCTTTTTCTTAATCTTCCACAATTATTGCAGATGCCCTCCTTTATGAAGTGCGAGTGTTGAGCCATACATACCAATTTTTTTTTCCAGAACAAGCAAAAAGCTTTATGCAAGGGGGGGTTCTCATAAGCATGCATGATTCTTTCTCATTCCAGATGTTTTATCTGTTACTTATTCCAAAATTTATCATGCAACAGTAAAAATGTATTGAATGAGTGAAAGAATGAATGAATGAATATCCTTATGTAACTATTTTTTTTTTCTTTAATCATATGAATTCTAATTGGATAAATGGTATGGGACCATGGTGAACTGTCGAACTAAAGAAAAAAGCTTAAAAATGCTATTCTAGTTTAGGAGTTGGAAAATTATGACCTATAGGCCAAATTTGGGCCACTGCCTGCTCCTCAAAAAAAGTTTAATGGAGCAAAGCTACCGCCATTTGTTTATGTACTGTGTATGGCTCTTTTGTGCTACAATAAGCAGAGTTGAACAGTTGCAACAGAGACCATATGGCTGTGATTTATCTGTTACATAAGAAGCTTGATGACCCTACCCTAGGTCAAGCAAGATAGGCAGAGGAAGAGGGTGTAGTAGAAGGATCATCCACATCCATTTTCATTATCTTCATATATATTCACATGTAAACTTCAGATGAAGTCTGGGAAATAAGTTTGTTGAAGTCCTGTAGATTATGCCTCCAGATACACTGTCTGCACTCAACTGGGTACATATTCGTGGGGTCCAATTCAAAGTGAATGTGTATATATGGCTTTTATTTATCAAAGTTATTTAAAGTCTCACCAGCCCTTCTCATACCTTTCCAGAAAATCAAAGAGGAGACAAAACTCCCAAATGCATTCCATGATGCCAGCATAATGCTAATATTAAAGTCAGATAGGATACTACTAGAAAAGAAAATTACAGTTCAATGTTTCTGATGAACATAGATGCAAAAATTTTGAAAAAAATACTAGCAAACTAAATTCAGCACCACATTAAAAAGTCATTCAGCATGATCAAGATGGAGTTATACCTGGCATGCAAGGATTGTTCAATGTAAAAAATCAATCAGTGTGTCATATCACATTAATAGAATGAAAGAAAAAAAATCATATGATCATCTTAATAGATGCAGAAAAAGCAGTTGACTAAATTTAACATCATGTTTATAATAAAACACGTAACAAATTAGCCACAGAAGCAACACATCTCAATATAATAAAGGCCATATATGACAAGCCGTCAGCTAAATGATACTTACTGGTAAAAAGTTGAAAGCTTTTCCTCTAAGATCAGAAGTAAGACAGTGTGCCCACTTTCGCCATTTTTTTTTTTTTTTGCACATAGTTTTGGAAGTCCTAGCTAGAGCAATCAGGTAAAAAGATATAAAAAGCATCAGAATTGGAAAGGAAGAACTAAAAATGTCCATATTTGCAGTTGATATGATTTTATATGTAGCAAATCCTAAGGACTCATCCAAAAAAACCCAGAACTAATGAACAAATTCAGTTTAGTTACAGAATACAAAATATAGAAAATTCAGTATCATTTCCATACACTAACGACATATTTTCTGAAAAAGAAATAACAAAATCAATCCCATTTACAATAGCATCAAATACTCTAAAATACTTGGGGACAAATTTTACCAGAGGTGAAAAATCACCACTTTGGAAACTACAAGACATTGATGGGGGAAAAAAAGACAAATAAATGGAAAGGTATTCCATATTCATGGATTAGAAGAATTAATATTGTTGAAATGTCCATACTATCAAAAGCTAACTATAAATATGATGCAAAGTCTATGAAGATTTCAATGGCATTTTTTTTTTACAGAAGTAGAAAAAAATACTCCTAAGATTTATATAGAACCTGGTCAGGATTATATTGTTTAAATTCTACATTTTTGCAATTTTGTTAGTTTTCCTTCTGTTAATTGATTTCTAGTCCAGACTACTATTGTCAGAGAAGATATTTGGTATAATTTCAATCTTTTAAAATTTGTTTAGGCTTGTTCTGTGGTCTAACATATGATCTATCCTGGAGAATGTTCCATGTGCCCTTGAGAATTTGTGTTCTGTTGCTCTGATGAATGTTCTGTATATGTCTGTTGAGGTCTATTCGGTCTAAAGTAGGGTTCATGTCCAGTGTTTCCTAATTAATTTTATCTGAGTGATCTATCCATTGTTGAAAGTGGGGTGTTGAATTCCTCTATGATATTTGCATTGTTGTCTATTTAACCCCTCATATCTTTTAGTATTTTCTTAATATATTTAGGTGCTATAATGTTCTGTGCCTATATATATATATATATATTCTGTGCCTATGTATATCTATATATAATATAGATATATATATTTATGATTGTTACAGCCTCTTGATGAATAGTCTCCTTTATCATTATATCATGACCTTCTTTTTGTGTTATAGGATTTGACTTAAAGTTTACTTTGTCTTAGTTTAGCTACCTCTGCTCTTTTTTGGCTTCCATTTGCATGGAGTATCTTTTTCTGTACCTTTACTTTGTGACTGTGTGTGTCCTTAGAGCTGAAGTTAGTCTCTTGTAGGCAGCATATAGTTAGTTGGTTCTTGCTTTTTTAGTCATTCAGCCACTTGTGCCTTTTGATTGGAGAATTCAGTCCATTTACAGTTATAGTAATTATTGATAGGTTAGGACTTACTAATGGCAGAAAGGATTCTAAAGGATAATGCCATCTTATTTATTGTTTTCTATAGTTTTATAGTTTCCTGAACCTTTCTTCCTCTTTTGCTGTCTTTTGTGAACTGGTGATTTACCATAATGGTATGCTTTAATTCCCTTCTCTTTATCTTTTGTGTATCTACTGTAGGTTTTTGCCTTGTGGTTACTATGAGATTGCTAAAACATCTTAGAGATTGCTAAAACATCTTAGAGTGTTTTAAGCCGGTAACAATGTAACTTCAATCACATATAAAAACTCTCCTTTTACTCTTGGAAAGGGTAAACCCCCCCCCTTGAAATTTTGTGTTTTTTAAAGTGAGAATAGTTACATTTTGTTATTCATGAGTTCAGGGAAAATAAAAATATTTGTGTGCTGTCTGCCTTGTGCATTTCCTAACTGACTATAATTCATCAAAGCTTCGAGGTTGCATAGGCTTTCAGGGTAATTTGGTTTAATTTCATATGTTCATGGATTTAATTCATATGTTCATGGATTATAATTTAATTGTATATACATTCTTTGAGGGACAACTTTATAAAGACTCTAGCCATTGTAAAAATGTCCACATAAACATAATCATAATCCTTACTTTTTAATTTTATAACATCTTATCATTTTCCATGGAATGCTATGTCCTGGTGAGAGACAGCTTTGTAACACATTTCCATAAGGGTTTGAGGAGACTGCCTTTGAAATTGGTTGCTCTTCTCGCATTGACTCCTCTCTCAACATACTCTCTTTACTTGAGGAGTCTGCTGTTTGTCTGCTCCTGCAGCTTGGCAGGATAGAATGTTGCTTACCAAAATCTCCTAAGATGACACAACCTGCTGACCACCCCACAGAATCAGCAGGTCAAATAGTAGCATACACTTGTCCATTGCAGAAGTCATGGAATAGTGATTTGAAAATCTTAACCCCTCATTTTTTTCCCTAATCTTTAGGCCATACTCATTTTTCTTTTTTCTTTTTTTTTAAGTTTTTAATTCTAGTTAATATACGGTGTTATAGTAGCTTAGGTGTACAATATAGTGATTCAACACTCCCATATATCACCAGGTGCTCATCATGACAAGTGCACTCCTTAATCCCCATCACCTATTTAACCCATCCTTCCACTTCCCTCCCCTCTGACAACCATCAGTTTGTTCTCTATAATTAAGAGTTTTGGTTTGTCTCTCTCTTTTTTTCCCTTTGCTCATTTGTTTTGTTTTCTTAAATTCCACACATGAGTGAAATCATATGGTATTTGTCTTTCTGTGACTGACTTATTTCACTTAGCATTATGCCTTCTAACTCCATCCATGTCGTTCTTACAGCCTTCAGTAACTGGTTATTAGTTTAGGAGGTTTTTTGGTTGATTCTTTCAGATTGTTTACATAGACTGTTACGTCATCTGCAAACAAAGACAGTTTTATGTCTTTCCTCCTAATCTATATACCTTTATTTCCTTTTTTCCCCCAGATTGCATTAACTAGTCTTCCAGTACAATGTTGAAAGGGAGTGGTGAGAGGGGATATTCTTGTCCAGGATATGATATTAACGGGAAAGCCTTAAGTTTCTCAGCAGCAAGTATCATGTTAGCTGTAGGGGTTTTTTTTTTTGTATAGATTTTATCATGCTGCAAAAATTTTCCTCTATTCTGATTTAACTTGGAACTATTACCATGAATTGGTGCTGGATTTTATCAAATGTTTCTCTGCATCTGTTGATATGATCATGTTTTTTCTTCTTTAGCTAGTTGATATGATGGATTACATTAATTCACTTTCAAATGTTAAATGAACCTTGAATACCTGGAATAAGTATCATTGCACATAATTTTTAAATACTGTTTTGAATTTTATTTGAGAATACTCTTTTGAGGATTTGCATCTATATTCATGAGAGGCATGTGTCAACAGTTTCCTTTTTATGTAATGTCTATCAGCTTTTGCTATTAGGGTAATGCTGATCTCATAGAATGAGTTAGTAAGTATTCTTTCTGCTCCTATTTTTTGAGAGAGATTGTGGAGAATTCTATAAACATCCTTAAATGTTTAGTAGAATTCACTGGTGAACTCATGACCTCAACTTTTTGTTTGGTTGGTTATTAATTATTGATTACTTTCTTTAGTATATATACACTTATTCCAATTGTCCATTTTTTCTTGTGTGAGTTTCAGGAGATTGTGTTTTTAAAGCAATTGTACCATTTCATCTAGGTTATCAAATTTATGGACATAGAGTTGTTCATAGTATTCCTTTATTATCTTTTAAATGTTCATGGGATCTTAGTGATATTCTCTTTTTAACTTCTCATATTAGTAATTTGTGTTCTTTCTCTTTTTTTCTTTTTTTCTTTTCTTTTTTTTTTTTAAAGATTTTATTTATTTATTTGACAGAGAGAGAGACAGCCAGCGAGAGAGGGAACACAAGCAGGGGGAGTGGGAGAGGAAGAAGCAGGCTCACAGCAGAAGAGCCTGATGTGGGGCTCGATCCCATAACGCTGGGATCACGCCCTGAGCCGAAGGCAGACGCTTAACCGCTGTGCCACCCAGGCGCCCCATCTTTCTCTTTTTTTCTTAGCTTTGCTAGAGGTTTATTGATTTTATTGATCTTTTCAAAGAATAAGCTCTTGGTTTCATTGATTTTCTCTATTGATTTCCCTTTTGAAGTTTCATTGGTTTTTGCTCGAATATTTATTTATTTTTCCCTCTGCTTGCTTGAAACTTATCTTGCTCTTCCTATTTCATTTTAGTAAAGTGGAAACTTGAATTTTAGATCTTTTTTCTAATATATTCAGTTATTGCTATAAATTTCCCTCTAAGCACTACTTTCACTATATTCCTCAAAGTTTTGATAAGTTGTGCTTTAATCTTCATTTTGTTCAAAACTTTTTTTTTTCTCTTGAGATTTATCCTTTGACCTGTGCATTATTTAGAAGTGTGTTTTAATATCTATGTTTTTGGGGATTTTCTTATTATCTTTCTGTTATTGTATTCTTGTTTTATTCCTTATGGTCTGAGAGCAGTCACTGTATGATTTATATCTTTTCAAATTTGTTAAGGTGTGTTTTATGGCACAAAATGTGGTGTATCTTGGTGAATGCTATATTTGAGCTTAAGAAGAATTTGTATTCTGTTATTGGACAAACTAGGCAACAGATGTTGCTTATAATCTGGTGGTGTTGACTGGTGGTGTTCTTGAGTTCAACTATGTTCTTACTCATTTTCTGCCTGCTTGATTTATTTTTCTTGAGATGGGTGTCAATTTCCAACTATGATTATGGACTCATCTATTTCTCTTTGCAGTTCTGTCAGTTTTTGCCTCATGCAGTTTAATGCTCTGTTTTAGTTGTATACACATTAATAATTGTTATGAACTTTTGGAGAATGGACCCTTTTATCATTATGTAATGTCCTTCCTTACCCCTGATAACTTTCCTTAGTTTTATGTCTGCTCTGTCTGAAATTAATAGAGCTAATCTTTCTTTCTTTTGATATGTATCAGTGTGGTAATTTTTTTTCCTGACCCATTTGCTTTTATTCTATATGTGTCTTTATATTTAAAGTGGGTTTCTTATAGACAATATATAGTTGGATCATGTTTTCTGATCCACTCTGATAACCTCTTTTAGTTGGTACGTTTTGACTGTTGACATTTAAAGTGATTATTTGAATGGTGGATTAACATTGAAATAACTTTTGTCCTTGTTCTTAGTTCTTACGTGTGTTTTCCACTTTTTCTACTGTGTCATTTTAGTTGAATATTTTATAGGATTCTATTTTCTCTACTTTCTTGGTTAATAATTTATAGGTTTTTTTTAACTTTTTTAAGTTATCTAAGAATTTGCAGTGAACATTTCCAACTATTCCAATTCCACTTTCAAATAACACTATACTACTTCATGGGTACTGTAGGTACCTTGCAATTACATAATAATCCTAATGTCTTTCTTGTGTCATTGTTATCATTCAATTCACTTAACATAAGCATATATAGGCATATATTTGTATGTATATACACATATACATGCATAATATATAAACATAGGCATATATAATTGATTATGTAGTTGCTATTAATGTTTAGACATTTATCTGTCAGAACAATTAAGTATAAGGAAAATAAGTTTTTATTTTGCCTTTACTTATTCCTTCTTGTATGCTCTTCTTTTCTTCTGTAGATCTGAATTTCTGACCTATATTATTTTCCTTCTCTCTAAGGAACTTCTTTTACTACTTCTTTCAAGGTGGGTCTACTGGTAAATTCTCTCAATTTTTATTGGCCTGAGAAAGTCTCTATTTCTTCTTTACTTTAAAGGATAATTTTGAGTATAGAATTCTAGTATAGAATTTTTTTTTCCTCTCAGTACATTAAATATTTCACTCTATTCTCTTCTGGGTTGTATATTGAGGAGAAGTTGGATATGGTTCTTCTATTTTTTTTTTTAATACACTAAGGTTGTTTTTTTTCTGTGACTTCTATCAGGATTTTTTGTTATCTTTCATTTTCTGTGATTTAAAAATGATATGCTTCGTGTAATTTTTTTGGCATTTATCCTATCGATGTACTCTGTGCTTTCTGGACCTGTGGTTTGGTGTCTGACATCAATTTGGGGGAATTTCTCAGTCGTTATTGTTTGAAATTTTTTTTTTCTGTCCCCTTTTCTCTTTTCTCTCTTTGTGGCATTTCCATTATGCATATATCACACCTTCTTTAGTTATCCCACAGTCCTAAGATATTCTGTTCTTTTTTAAAATTTCTTTGTTCTCTTTGTTCTTTAGTTGTCAAAGATCCTATTGCTATATCATCTAGTTCAGAGATTCTTTCCTTATCCAAGTCCCATCTACAAATGAGCCCATCAAGTCACTTATCATGTCTTTTACAGTGTTTTTGATCTCTAGCATTTCTTTTTTGTTCTCTTTGGATTTGCATCCCTCTGCATACATTGGCCATCTGTTCTTACATGCTGTCTATTTTATCCATTACAGTCCTTAGCACATTTCTCATAGTTATTTTGAATTTCTGGTCTGATAATTCCAACATCCCTGCTATGTCTAGCTCTGAAGTTTGTTCTGTCTCTTCAAATTGTGTTTTTTGCCTTGTAATTTTTTTCTCACTAAGTAGACATGATATATTGGGTAAAAGGAACTGCTGTAAATAGGCCTTAGTTAATGTGGTGGGGAAGTGTGAGTATAGGGAAAGCATTATATAGCCTCACAATTAGGTCTTAATCTTTTACTGAGCTTATGCCTCTAGACTGTGAACTTTACAGGTGTCTCTGTTTTTGTGTTTTTGTTTTTGTTTTTTAATCCACCTTAGATGGGACAGAATGGCAATCATGAGTTGGAGTTGGGTATTTGCCTTCCCCAGGTTATTTAGGCTCTTATAATACCTCAGTAGTTTAGATTCTAGTTTACTACTTTCCATTGAGGGCAGGGCTACTTAAGAAAAACAGAGTGTTTTGGTATATTTCAAAATATTTCCTTTTCCCCTTTCTCTGACAGAAACCTGAGGGGATTTTTTCTCAGTTATTTACTAGGGAATCTGCTGGAAGTAAACCTCACAATATTTTTGGGACCCCCCCCCCCCCATGGCTGGTTTACCCTGGACAGTTTTTAACTTTCAAAATTTGCCTGTACTGAGACTCCAGCAATTCATCAATTATGGTATAGGAGACATCTGTTTGCCTTGTGTCTTCCCCTTTCTTATGGATCCAAGAAGAGTTGTGGATTTTTCAGTCTTTTCTACTTTGTATTTGTTGTTAGGATGGAATAGTGACTTCCAAGCTCCTTACATGCAGAACTAGAAACCAGAAGCCTTTATATTTGTTTTTGATAAATTTAAAGTTAATGTAGTAAAACACAATCTTTTCTTTTTTTCATGTTTTCTACTTGTTTTGCCTTGCTTAAAATTGAATATTTTATGCCACAATCATATAAATCTTACTTATATTATTGAAAGTTACTTTATGATATAATTTTAAAATAATTTAATTCAATTAATTTATTTTGAGGGGTATGTATCTAATATTTTGTGTGTGTATGAAGAACTCAACATTTTGTTTGTTCAAATTCTTAGTTATTTCTGATTATATGGATTTATTCACCTCTGTTTTGAGAGTCTACCTTTATTATAGGATAGAAATTAAATCTTATCTGGGCTTTCCTTACTAATTATTCTACTTTTATTCTTATGAGTGTATATTCAACAGCATAGATTTCCTACCTCAACTCCTTCCTTTTATTTTTTTTAAAGATTTTATTTATTTATTTGACAGAGAGAGACAGCAAGAGAGGAAACACAAGCAAGGGGCGTGTGAGAGGGAGAAGCAGGCTTCCCACTGAGCAGGGAGCCAGATGCAGGGCTCAATCCTAGGACCCTGGGATCATTACCTAAGCCAAAGGCAGATGCTTAACGGCTCAGCCACCCAGAAGCCCCTCAACTCCTTCCTAATTGCTAGTTTATTTGTTTCTGGAGCTGATTTCCATTTTACACCATCTGTTTTAACCTGTCTTTTTTATGTGATTAAGGAAAGAAAAAGAAAAACCCACAAAAAACAAAAAAACAATTAACCAACACTGTGCTGGGAATTATCAAATGGCTCTAGTGTATGATATTTGTCCTTACAAGTATGGGTGAGTTTTATAATTTCTGCCTAACTGGGATTGTCACTTAAAGTGGATAGTGGTTACTTACACATAGGCCATGATGATATGTAATATAATTGCTTCTTTAGCCAGAAGACACCAGGAAGAACAACAAGAAGACTTTTCCAAGAAGAGTGTTAAGTAGCAGGGTTGATAACTAGCTCAGCCACTATATTGTTTGCACTATGGACCCATGAGTGAAGTACTTATGAATGGCAAGGATGAAGTCTTTCCATGGGTTCTTTCAGTATGGTCTCTTCTCAGTAAGGCAGTTAAAGTGACAGTCACTATTAATGTTTGTCCTTTCAGAAATGCAGATGGAATCTGAACCCTTGATATGGTTTCATTTGTTGATGCATTTAAGTAGCAACTTGGTAGCAACTTAGCAGTTGTTTACATTAGATCCCTTTCATGACGGAGGAATAGCAAGTAGTTCTTACTGGGGTAAAGGTGTTTCCCAAATATGGTTTTGGTTTTGACTAACCTTATGGCAGTAGCTTACCATTAAGTGATCCAAAGACACATAGAAAGTCTAATGTCCTTCATAGTATTGCTTAGGACAAAGAAATATCTTTACAGCCAAGAAAGTACAACAGTGGGCACATAACCAAGTGATCCACTGGTGCAGCAATATGTGGTACGCAAAAGTGTGAGACTAGTAGATCATGGAAATAGCCTTTTAAAGATGCAAATAAAGGTGCAAGTAAGTATGTTGGTGATGACACTTTGTGCTTTAACATGTGATATATACTTTGAGCCACTGGACATCATAAGGTATTGTATTCCAAAATGCATAGGTCTGGAAACCAAAGGTAGTCAGTGAGAGTGGCTCCACTCACCACCACTTCCTTGGACAATTTGAGCTTTCTGAACCTACAGCTTTGACCTCTGCTGGGGTAGGATGAATGCTTCTTCTGGGGACAGAGTAAGCATTTCAGTAAACCTAAAGTTTTAGTAGCTCACTAGTCATTCTCGTTTCCTTGTGTTTGTAGATCAGCAGACAAAAAACAGTTACTATCATGCCAGGTATAATTAACCTTTATTATCACAAAGAAATAGAATTGCTACTACACTTGCATCAGCCATTATTGTGATAACTCTAAATGGGCAGTTGCAGCAATTGAAGCATGACAAGAGAATGGTAATCATGGATTTAGTGTTACTAGGTAGGAAGATATGGATCTGAGCAAGTGATCTAGATCAGAAGAGTGGTGGAAATGTGAGGAAAATCTAGAATGGATTATGGAGGAAGAAGATAGTGAAAGTATTCTTGGGTACATATGCAATGATAGATGCCATTAATACTTGTTTCATTAACACTCCTGTATTTGAAGAATTCAATGATGGAGTGAACTTACATGGAACTTGAATGCCTCTAAGCGTGGGAAAATGTGGAGTGTATCTGATAATTTCAGTGTTGCATTCATATCCCTCTGTGCTTAATATTTCCAAGAATGTATATTGTTTTGTACCACACACTGCAAAGATTTTCTGCCTGAGGACTTTTCTTTGGATATCAAAACTGTTCAACCTGCTATGTAGGGAAAGCTTGGAACTTCCATGGAGTTAATGCCTCAGAGCTACCCCAACACAGAAATACACAGCTGCCTTGCCTCAAGTGAAATAAAGATGTTATAGAATAGGTGCATTCTCCTAGAGGGCCATAGCAGAATTGCACCCCAATGTCCATATGGTAGAATGCCAGTTAGTATACCCTCTGTTGGCATCCTTCCTTTTTCTGTCCCCTGTCTCCACTTCTGAACAAATGTGTTCCTGGTGCCCCATCCAAATAAACTCCTGGCCCACTGAATTTGTCTCTGGGTCTTCTTTTAAATAATAAGTAAAGCTGTTGGAGCCATACACACACACACACACACACACACACACACACACACAGCAATTTAATGTGAAGATTCTTGATGTTCATTCACCAGAACTAATTTACAGGTTATTTTTAGACATTATGAATAGCAGAAACAGTGTTATTACATTTTTATTTGAGAAATAAACAAAAATTCAAAATTAAAATGTTCTTTGTTAGATTATGCTGTTCTCTGTTAGAATACCAGTTCTTAGTGTGATGAATTTACATTCCCGTGATTGGTAATGGTTGTACACTCCACAGGTGAAGTAGTAGCAGGCTTAGGATGGCAGATGATGCGTTTGTTCGGGATATGTTAAATTTGAGGTACCTAAGTAGGGATAGGTCAGTGTGTAATGGGATGTTTAGTTTTAAAACTCACCCAAAAAAGTGGTCAACACAGTCTGGAATAAGATATCTTTTTGCGCAGTCTTTTTATAGCTACCTTTATGTCTTTGTTCCGTAATGTATAGATGGCAGGATTCAAGACAGGGGTGATAGCAAAGTCCACGATGAACAGATTTTTATCAATTGAAGGTGGGGGAGAAGGCCAGACATACAAAAACATGCATGGAGTGAAAAACAACAAAACCACAGTGATGTGAGCTGACAAAGTAACAAATGCCTTGGACAATTCTCCTGAAGAACGTTTCTGGACTGTGATCAAAATGAACGAATAGGAAAGGATTAGCAGGAAGAAGGTGCCCATGCTCATGAAGCCGCTGTTGGCAGCAACAATAAACTCAAACTTGGCTGCATCTGTGCACGCAAGCTTTATGATCTTAGGAAAGTCACAGTAAAAGGTGTCCACTTTATTTGGCCCACAAAAAGGCAACTTTATAACAAATAAAAACTGAGACATAGCATGGATCACCCCAGTTACCCATCCGGTGATTACAAATGAAATATATATTTTAGGATTCATGATTTTCAAGTAGTGAAGAGGCTTATGGATGGCTGTACACCTGTCAAATGCCATGGGTATGAGTAACACCATCTCCACTCCTCCCATGATGAGAATAAAACATATCTGTGTCATACAACCTTGGAAAGAAATTACTTTGTATTCATGTAAGAGGTCTTTGATTATCTTGGGAACTGTGGTAGAGGAAAGACCCACATCAATGAGGGACAGGTTGGCCAGCAGGAAATACATGGGAGAATGTAGGTGAGAATCAAAAATTACCAAAAACAAAATAAAAAGGTTTCCCAAGATGACCCCTAAATAGAGCAAAGAACATATCAAGATGAGAAAAAGTTTTTTCTCCCAAGAGAAAGAAAGGGCCAGTAACACAATCTCCATGATCACAGAGTCATTTAATCCACCCATTGACTGGGAGAGGAGAGTTGATTTTCAAGTGACCTGACGATAAAAATTAAAAAGATTAAGTATCACTGGCAGAAACATAGATCCCCTAGTTGCCTTGCTAATTAAGTTAGATATAATTGACTGAGAGAAAAAAAATGAAGAATTTGGAGGAAATAAGTTTAGCAGCAAATTTACTATATAAAGGGGGATATATGAGGGAAAAATATGTGACTATAAATTTTGCAGATAGAGCCAAAAGGGGTTACTTTAATTTTCACCCCATACTTAAGTCTTTCTTAAAAAAATTTCTCAAACATTTCTAGATCATTATTCTGACCATTTCCCTAAGTGTTTTTTTTAAACCACATAAATATGTAATTCTCTCTTCTCTTACTTGAACCTTTCTTAGTCCCTTAAATTTTCTGTTCTTACAAAACAGATGAACATAAGGGAAGGGAAGGAAAAATAAAATAAGATGAAAACAGAGGGAGGCAAATCATAAGAGACTCAACTATAGGAAAGAAACTGAGGTTTGCTGGAGGGGAGGAGTGTGGGGGTGGTAATTGGGTGATGGGCATTAAGAAGGGCACTTGAAGTCGTGAGCAGTGGGTGATGTATGCAACTAAATGATGAATCACTAAATTCTGCCTCTGAAATGAATATTATAGTATGTTAATTAAATTTAAATAGAAATTTTTAAAAATTTGTTTTCCTTCTTCACTGGGCTTATAGAGATCACCATGACAAAATTACTTGAATATATCCCATCACTCACTACATTGGACTTTTTAGTTTAAATGAAACTCAGGTGCACAGGCTTAATAATTTTAATACTTAGTTTATGATGTGATTATCACCATTGGTCCAAGACCACTTTTAGTAAGCAGGTTACTTAATGACAAGCCAAATATAAAATAAAATATTGCATATCTGAGAGTAAATAGGAGTAAATATAATTATAAATAATAATTAATCCTAATGATCACAGATAACAGATTTGAGTGTCTCCTATATTTAGGGAATTGTGTTAAGTATATCATTTCTTTCAAACCTCCTAATGACTCTATAAGATGGGTTCAGTTTTATTATCCCCACTTCACAAATGAAACAGTGCCTGAGAAAGAGGAGGTGGCAAGGCTAGGAGTGTATCAAGAGTTTTAGGACTGGAGAGTGCATTCTTCTAGCTAATGCTCTGTGCTCTTCAAGGCCAGCACTTCCAAATACATTCTAGCCCTCTCCAAGGATCCAGATGCATTAACCTTTTTCCTTCATCTGAACTTTTTACTTCCCTTGATGTGTTGCACATCTCCTTCAAAAATCAAATCTGTCAAGGGTGGGAGGGGGGTATCCTTCTTATTTTCCCTTTACTCTGTAAAAACCCTTTACAGGTAAGTTTATTTTACCTTATACCTCGTATTCATTGAACAAGCCAAAACAAGCTAGGTTGCTCCAGAAAATCCTTTTAGAGAAGTCACCAGGGATTTAGCACACAATGGTCTACATATAAAAATGTCAAATATAATAAACAGTTTTCAGTCTTTATCTTACATACTTGTTCTCCAAATTTGGTACTATTGATCATGCATTGATTTTGGAATTTATTCTGTCATTGGTTGCTGTGTATGTATTGGCTGCCTACCCCAAAGCCTTTTCCATACCAGTTTGTGCCAGGAGAACACCTATCCATTTAGGTATTTGGTGGAGATTTTCCAATTTTTGGAGAGGGTAAGTTCTTATCTTAGACCTGGGATGAAATATGATAATCTATGTGCCTTGGCCATGGATTGGTGTAAGTGGGGCATGTAGCCGAGTTTTGATGAGATACATAACAATGCTTTCTGTGGAAGGTTTTTTTTCCCCAGATTAAAATACAAAGATTAATATGGAGAAGTCTCTTTTTCTGGCTCTTTTATTCCTGCATTCAATATTAATGTGATGCCTAAGATGTAGCAACCATGAGTTTTGGGTATCTACATGTTAAAGATGATATTATGAACAGATAGAAAAATAATCCAGCCTAAAAGGTCTTTGCCTGATGTCAACAAAGGTCTACCTTCTGATATCTTGTTGAGAAAAATAAAAACTTACTTTGTTTAAGAGCCTGTAAATAAGGCAATATTACTTGAAGCTAGATGCTCTTTTGATTTTTCTCCTATATTTCTAATTTCTCTTTTGTGTCTTTCACTGATGCATGGATTCCCCACCCCCACCCCTGAGCCCACTTATCTTTGAGTATTGATGTGACTCAGAAGCCTTAAAATATTTTTTTCATTTTAAACATGTAGTTTTAAGTACTCCCCACTTATAAAAGATTTCTTTATCTATAGCTCTATTTCTGGACTCTAGCATAATATATCCAAGTCTGCACTGTAGTACATAAATGGACATCCCACAAACACTTCCAAGTTAAAGTGTATAAGGGTGAACTCATGATTTTATCCTCTTTTTAATGCCTTAGGAAATATCATGAGTGTTCACTCAGATGCTTAATCCAGGAGTCTTTGAGGCACCTTTTATCCTCACTCCTCTTATATACCAGATAGAAATTTACACTTACTGAATATTTCTGTTTTATTTCTTCCTCTTCATTTCCACTGTCAGTTTTATTTCAGGTCTCTATATTTTTTTTCAAATTAATGACCATTAAGCCTTGTGAATGATCTATCTGCCTCCAATCTTACCTACATTTCATACATTCTACACTTTGCTTTCATATTTGTCTATCTAAAGATCAAATGTGGTGTTATACACACCTAATGAGTCGTTGAACACTACATCAAAAACTAATGATGTACTATATGTTGGCTAATTGAACATAATAAAAAAAGATCAGATATGGTCATGTAGCTCTCCTATTCCATTTTCTGGTTCTATCATTATGGATACGTTAAAATTCAGTAGCATATCACATCAGGCTCTTTATAAACTGAATGTGTTACTCTATTTTTTCACATTTCTCTGCTCTTGCATTTTCTGTCATCTGTGTTGTTCCTGGTCATTACTAAGTGGAAACATGTTTGCCTAAAAGGCCTGATGGACTCAGTTGCCATTCTAGTTCTGCCACTTATGATCTATATAAACTAGGGTACACTAGCCAATTGTGCTGATGGCATTTATTTGTCTATAAATTGAGAGGTGTCTAACTTACAGCTCCAGATGTTATGAAGATTTGAGAGTATATGGCTAAACTGTCTGGCAGAAATGTTAATTCCCCTTTTCCTTTATCTTTCAAAACTTAGATGAAATGCAAACTACTCTGAAGTGTTCCTTGACAACCACAAGCAGAGTAGTGTCTATGAACTACTGTTAAATCTTGTATCTTCTTTATAATAAAGTATATTATAATTTCTTTATAATATATTATATTTATAATTTCTAATATATTTATAATTTACAACATATTATAATTTCTTTGAGAAAAAGGGTTTTTATCCAATTTTGTATACCCCAGTAGTTAGCACAATTTCTGGCACAAGGTAGGCACTATCAAATGATAGTCTTCACTAACATTCAAGAAGACATGGAGCAAAATCAGGGGCATAGAAGCCACCGTAGGAGATTTGGTGGAGAATAAATCTTCACCAAATGATTTTGGGGTTTGAACTCATCGACACCTGCTTACTGATGGGAGAGTGGAAACCAGTCTGGATCAGCAACCTCCTTCTCATGACACTGTTCTCACAGAGTGACCTCAACACCCCAGATTCCCAAGTAGATCCTAAGTCCAATACGGCAAACCTGGAAAAGTACAAACTTTCCTCTTTATTTTTTGCCTCAAACAAAATGTGTATAGTCATTAGGGAGTATCTGGAACTGTCCTCAAATTACAGTGAAGTATTAAAGCTATAGACATATTCCTAAACTGAAAACATCACTGAATATTTGGAAAAATTCCATAATTCAAAAGAGCAGTACACTTCTCATGCTTAAGCTCCAATGAAAAGCTGTTTGGTACATGAAGAAGGAAGAGAACTTTTAAATACACCTTGAATCGATGTTCAGAAGAGTTTTTGACGCACATGAGATAAATTAGAACTTTGAATAAACTAAACTGAAAAAATATTAATTTGTTAAGTTAAAAAGAGATTTTAAAACACCAAATATAATGTAAATGTGTGTATAGAAGTATTTAGACTTTATAGTATCTTTAGTTTGTGGGATTTTAAGTGATATTTATTTTTTCCTAAATATGAACTCTTGGTTTCTATATTTTATAAGTAATATTTACAGATCTTCTAATTTTTGAAGAAAATTTGAAATTAGTGGAGGAAACAGGAAAAATGATATGGGGTAATTTTATAAATAGCATTATTATGTAGTAACTAATAGTAAATATTCTGGGGACAGACTACCTGGATTCGAATCTCCATCTCCTTGATTTATGAGCTATGTGTCCTTGGGTGAGTTGCTTCACTTCTCTGTCCCTGAATTTCCTCATCTGTAAAATAGGGATGATATTAGCACTTACCTTATAGTGTCATTGTGATGACTGAATGAGTTAATACATGGAGAACAGCAGAGAACGCCGTGGCACAGAATAAGTACTTAATACATTTTTAAAAATAATTATAATGATTTTTAAGACTTGATCATTCAGTTCTTTCTGAACATAAGATAGCTTGCTCTGGCAGATTGTACTCATTTGAAATGAAATAACCAAGATGTCATGTTCCATGAATTACCATGAATCCCATATCAGAGGGAAAAAAAGGGAAGGAAAATTGAAGGCCCTTCACATATCAATTTAAAAAGATATGGGCTCTTCGAAGAGAAATTCACTTCACAGTACAATTGAAATTATGAAAAAGAGACCAGACATGTATGAAACTACATGATTGAAAGACCATGAGCAAAAAGAACCTTGAGGTAAAGAGGAAAGAAGGTTTGGGTACAAAATGTAACCAGTTGCTGGGGAGTTAAGAGAGCAGGTTTCATTTCTACCTGCTCAGGTGCAGGTCTCACTCAGCAGGAGATTCGAGAGACTGAGACACACAGACAGTTCACACTCCTTTGAATCGCCACCATTTCTTAAGACAGAAAGTTTTAAATAGTTCCTGCCATTTGGAAGGGAGTCAATTAGCTGGACTGGATGGTAGGACTGGATAGAGTCCATAAGTGCTTCTAATGGAAACCAGGTCTTTTGTGCACACTGGTTTCCCAAGGGTAAATTATCACAACTTGCAGAAGAGATCCAGGGAAATTGAGCAGTTCAATGTGATGATCTGTGATTTTGTGCCCTGATAATTTTTTTGTCAAATTGGAGAACTTTAGGTTAACTTTAGATGTCCATTGTGTTATTGCAAGTTACATAAACCATTGATAGTATTAGTTTGGCACCTCTATCAAGTTTAAGAAAACTATCACATTAAACCCATAATGGTTTGTCTACCTTCGAAATTTTGAGAAATAATGAATTGATATTTGAAAAAAAATCATGGGAGTTCCAAAAGTAGTGAGGTATTAGATTGGCAAAATCTCACTTGGTATTTTAACAACTTTATGGAGGTTTAATATGTATACTGTAAAATTTATCCAGTTAAATGTACTACTCAATAATTTTAAATAAATTTATAGAGTTGCATCATCATCATGATAATTCAGTTTTAGAATAATTTAGTCACCCCAGAATATTCCTTGTGCCTATTTGCGTTAATCCCCACTTCCATTCCCAGATCCAGGCAACAAGTAATTTGTTTAATGCATCTAGAGATTTACTTTAGAATCAATCCAATTTACCAAACTAAAGCTCCTTGAGTTACGGGAGGGCTGTGTCCTCTTGAGAAAGGACCCTTCTACAAAGCCACATTTTTATACTAGATTTTTGCTATCCTTCAAAGGATAATCAGAATAATAATCAGAATTTTGGGGGTTATTAGACACTGATTTTGATTTTGAAATGTCACTAATTTCTGAAGAAAGAGAATGCTACCGTGGACAACCAGTCAGAAATAGGGGTTTGTGGCAGTCAGGTGGCCAATGAAATTTTCTCTGTGCCCATCTCACAGTGTGCTCTTTGGTTTCCTAAATCCATTCTTTAGTTATGTCCATACTTTGAGATAAAAATTGGTGTAGATATACTAACAAATGGAAGATTTCCATATTGATTACCTACGCCATGAAATGAAAGCTGTTATAGGAAAAGCCAAGTGAAGCAAATTAGACCTAATTAGCCTACTAAAACAATAAACCAAAACAATATTTCATTTTAAGAAGAACTGGAGAGGTTAGTACTACCATCAATAATTTGAAGGTTTGGGGCACCTCGGTGGCTCAGTCGGTTAAGTGCCCAACTCTTGGTTTCAGCTCAGGTCATGATTTCAGGATCATGAGATAGTCAGACTACAAGCTCAGTGTGGAGTCTACTTAAGATTCTCTCTCCCTCTGCCCCTCCACCCCGTTCTGTCCATCTCCCAAATAATATGTCTTTTTAAAAACGTAGAGGTTTGTTTTTTGTGGGTTTTTTTTTTAATTGTTGTAAGAATACTTGATACTTGGGGCACCTGGCAGACTCAGTTGATAGAGTGTATGATTCTTGATTTCACAGTTGTTAAGTTCAAGCCCCCATTGGGTGTAGAGATTACTTAAAAATAAAATCTTAAAAAAAAAGAATATTTGATACTCGATCTAAGGATACTTTATCTGCTTTCCTAACAGAGTTTTAAGTGTCCAGTACAGTGTTGTTAACTACAGGTTGAGTGTTGTTCGGTTCTCTAGAACTCATTCATCTTATATAACTGAAACTTTGTATCTATATAACTCTCAATTTCCCTCTCCCCCCAGTCCATGGAAACCATCATTCTACTTTCTGATTTTATGATTTGATTATTTTATTTTTTAAATTTTTTTAGAAGACTGTATTTATTTATTAGAGAGAGAGAGCAAGCATGGGGGAAGCAGACTCCCCGTTGAGTGTAGAACCCTACCTGGGGCTCAATCCTAGGACCCTGAGATCATGACCTGAGCTAAAGTCAGACATTTAACCAACTGAGTCACCCAGGCACCCCATGATTTGATTACTTTATATACCTCAGATAAGTGAGATCATGTAGCATTTGTCTTTTGATGACTGGCTGATTTCACTTAGTGTAATGTCTTCTAGGTTCATCCATGTTGTTGCATATGACAAGATTTCCTTCCTTTTTGAGGCTCTTTAATATTTCATTGTATGTATATAAAACGTTTTCTTTCTCCATTCATCCATAGAGGGTCATTGGGTTATTTCCATACTTGGCTATTGTGAATAATGCTGCAATGAATGCAGGAGTGTAGATACCTCTCTGAAATGAAATGATACTGATTCCTTTAGATATATACTCAGAAGTGGGATTGCTATATAATAAGGTAGTTCTGTTTGTAATATTTGAGGAACTTCCATACTGTTTTCCAAAATGCTGTACCAATTTACATTCCCATGAACAGTGTACAAGAGTTCCTTTTTCTCCACATTTATTGCCAACACTTGTTCTTTCTTGTCTCTTTTATAATAATCACTGTAACTCGTGAGGTGGTATCTTATTGTGATTTTGATATGCGTTTCTGTGCTGATCAGTGATGTTGAGCACCTTTTCATACACCTATTGGCCATTTGTATGTCTTCTTTTGAGAAATGTCTGTTCAGGTCCTTTGCCCATTTTAAATTGGATTATTTGGTTTTTGTTATTGAGTGTAAATGTGGTGTTAAAGTCCCCCACTATTATTGTATTATTATTGATTAGTTCCTTTATGTTTGCTATTAATTGTTTTATGTATTTGGGTCCACCCATCTTGGGTGCAAACATATTTACAATAACCATATCTTCTTGTTGGATTGCCCCTCTTTATATAGTGTCCTTTTTTGTCTCTTGTTACAGTCGTTGTATAAAGTGGATTTTGTCCAATATAAATATTGCTACTCTGACTTTCTTTTGACATCCATTTGCAAAATAAATGTTCCTCCATCTCCTCACTTTGATTCTGCGGACATCTTTACATCTGAAATGAGTCTCTTATAGGTAGCATGTGGTTTGGTCCTGTTTTACTCCCTCTGTCACCCTATGTCTTTTGATTAGAACGTTTAGTCCATTTACATTTGAAGTAATTATTGATTAGATACATATCTATTGCCATTTTGTTACTTGTTTTGTGGTTATTTTTATAGCTTTTCTCTGATCTTTTCTTCTCTTGCTTCTTTCATGGTTTTCTGGTTTTCTTTAGTGATATACTTGGATTTTTTTTTAAGCTTTTTAAAAAATCTGTTAGTGGTTTTTGGTTTGTGTTTACCATCAGGTTTGTATATAACATTTTCTGCTCTTGATACTCGCTTAAGTTTCAACCTATTCTTTACTCTTTCTCCCACATTTAGGTATATCATGTCATATTTTACTTCCTTTTATTTTGTGAATCTCTTCACTGATTTTTATAGAAATACTTATTTTTACCGTTTCCTACTTTTCATACTCTCCATTATGGTCTTTCCTTCTCACTCAGATTCCCCTTTAATATTTCTTACAGGGCTGCTTTAGTGGTCATTAACTCCTAGTTTTTGTTTGTCTGAGAAGCTCTTTTTAAAAACATTTATTTATTTATTTATTTTAGAGAGCAGGGGGGGCAGAGGGAAAGGGCAAGAGAGAGAGGGGGAATCTCAAGCCAACTATCCACTGAGCATGGAGCCTGATACAGAGTCTGATCCTGTGACCTTGACATCACAACCTGAGCCAAAAACAAGAATTAGACACTCAGTTGAGTGAGCCACCTGGGCACCCCTGTCTGAGAAACTCTTTATTTCTACTTCTATTCTGTATGATAGCCTTGCTAGAAAGAGTTTTCTTGCCTGCAGATTTTTTCCTTTAGCCTTTTGAATATATTATGCCCTCCTTTTTGGACTGCCAAGTTTCTGCTGAGAAATCAGCTGATAGCCTTATGGGAGAATCCCTTGTATATAACTGTCTTTTTTTTTCTGCTTTAATTTTTTTTCTTTATCACTTTTTGCTATTTTGATTATTATGTGTCTTTGTGTGGACCTCCTTGGTTTGGTTTCGCCGAGGTTTCTCTGTGTCTCTTGGATCTGGATATCTGTTTCCTTCCTCAGATTAGGGAACTTTTCATCCATTATTTCTTCGAATAAATGTCCTGTCCCCCTTTCTCTCTTTTCTCCCTCTGGGATCCCTATAATGCAAATGTTATTATGCTTGATGGAGTCACTGTGTTCATTAAGTCCATTCTTGTTTTACGTAATTCTTTTTTCTCTCATTTGTTCAGTTTGATTATTTTCCATTACTCTGTTTTAGCTCATTAATTCATTCCTCTTCTTCCTGCAGTCTGCTATTTATTCTATCCAGTGTATTTTAAATTTCATTTACTCATTTATTGTGCTCTTCATCTCTGATTGGTTCTTTTTTACTTTTTTTTTTTTTTTTTTTGCAAAAAGGTAGTTTTATTTGGACCTGTGAGCAGAAAGAGCAGCACCAGGGTTGTGATGAGCAATTGATTATATACTGTGGGGTTGAGGGAGGTAAGGGAAAAGGGAGGTTTTCAAAAGAACTTTCATATGCTAAAGAGGACCTACAGATACTAGAGGCCTTGCCATTGTCAAGTTAAGGTTGTTTTTCCCTCTAGCAAGGCATTAACATTAAAGATAGTTGGGAGCTTCCTGGAAGAATGTCACACATATCCCAACAGGAGTGGGGGTGGGGGAAGTTGCAGGATGTCAACTTATGCTCTGTCCCAGCTAGCCTTCTGCTCCCTCATCCTTTCCCCCTGAAAAATTTTGACCCTTAAATCTTAAAGTTCTTGAAGGCAGAAGGTCTCATCTTTTGTAACTTCTTCCTGCTGAATACGGGCATAGAGATGTCCCTACTTATAGGTCAATATTGGTCCCTTGGAGATCATGAAGGGGAGTTGCAAAAGGGGGAGGCAGTTTTCATATATGAACCTCCTTGAGTAGAAAGGATCATCTGTCAGCTGGATGTTATGGCAGTGAAGGAGTCTTAGCACTAGGCAGGGAGATACCAGAAATGACAATAAAATAGGGGTAATATTATAATGAGAAATAAGTCTGAATAAAAGAACTTTGATAGTTGACCTTTGATAGTTTTCCTCCAGTCCAGGAGTTTAAAGCAAAGAGAGATCATT
>NW_024427107.1:310096-377914 GCF_017311325.1 Ursus maritimus
TGTCATTGGGTGTATCTACATCTGAGGTCATACCAACTGGAGAGAAAGAACAAATTCAGCCACTGGTCAGAATGCAGAGCCTGGACATAGAAGAGGCCCACATATTCCTTTTGCATTTCAGTGGCTTATCTCTGCTCTTTCCACAGTCAATAAACCTTCCCACAGAAATCTGTTCTGAACATTGAACTCAGGACTCAATTAATGATGCCTATAAGAGAGACCTTGTCTCACGATCATTAAGCAGTGAATCAGTAAAAATGTTGTAAGGAGGGAAATAAGCAAGACCAGACATAGGGGGCAGTATGATTTCTGAAGCCTTTGCTTTTGTTTGCACTCTGGGATAGCCACACCCTTTTCCATATCAAAAGGTTAAGACACACATTAGTAGTATCATTTTCCCCCCACAAAGCCAAGAAAAAGGACAAGACTGTGTTACATGTCTTGCGAGGGAAATCAAGAGACGAGGAAGGTGCTTTCCATAGGGAATAGATTCCACCTGAGGTTTGGCATGGCAGGGAGAACTTCCACAAGGGCACCAATCAAGAGACCAAAGGAGGTAGGGAAGCAACAGGAAAGGAAGAGTGTATGAGGCGATCGCTCCTCCAAAGAATAGATGTCTCAAGAGAAACCGATCTGTCCTGATAATGGACTCTGTCGGGTGGCTCACTTGTGTCCAGAGCAGATCTCAACCGTCAGTCTTTATCAGAGACCTACCAGGTCACTCTACTCTGCACTTGGGACTGAGGGGCACAGGCCCATAAAATGCCCAAAGTCAGATAATTCCCACCTTTCGTGGGGAACCAACTGTGATATCACAATCTCTGAGTCGTTAGTGAGGAAGGGGGCAGTGGGGTCATTTCGGCATCCACGGCTTCACCTAGGGAATAGCCCTCAGCTAGGCTCCACATCTTTGATCTTGGAAACCAACTTCCCCTACTGCCAGTCGAACCTGACTCCATTCTTCCAAGAGACCACAGAGCACAGAGGACCCCCATGGGGGGGCTTTATGTAGTCAATTGGTGCAGTGGAGGGAGGAGATGTGTTCATGTTTCAAGTACACCCGTGTGCTCTATTTCCTGACACCAGCCACAACCAACTCGCCAAGTTCTCCAACAATTCAATTCATACTCCACGGATTTCAGGGCTCAGTCCCACAAGTCTGTCCCCACTGCAGAGGACAGTCAGAAATGGGGTGTTCAAGCCACCCACACTTCTGCCCAACCACAAGGTCAGGTATTCCCTCAGACCCCCTCCTTAGGGTTGATAATTTCACTAGAATGACTCACATCCACAAGTGGATGGATAAAGAAGATGGGCTCCATGTATAAAAAGGAATATGACTCAGCCATTCGAAAGGATGAATTCTTACCACTTACATCGACCTGGACGGAACTGGAATGTATTATACTGAGTGAAACACACAACCATCAAGACCTGAGCTGAGATCAAGAGATGGTCTTTTAACCAACTGAGCCACCCAGGCACACTAAAAATGTATTTTTAATTCACTATCCCCCAAATGTTCACATTTCCACATGTGACACAAGAAATGTGGCCACATTTCAAGGGCTCAAGAGCCACTCCGAGCTGGTGCTACCATATTGGACAGGGCAGACAGAGATCGCTTACATCACAGAATCCTATTGGCCAGTGCTGTTCAGGCTGTCTCAGGCTATACTGCACTTTGATTTATGAACATCCTGAAATAATCCACTTCTTCAGACTGAGTGCTGAGACTCACATCTGTGCCTGGGATTCTCAAACCCAGAGTCAATGTGGGACAAAATTACGTACATGTTGCCAGGCATGGGTGGTAGTGGCTCAGTAACAATTTAATCAACCTCGTCTAAACTTTCCATCTTGCTCTTGCCTTAGCCACCCTCTGTAGAATGTGAGAAACCCATGAATGGAATGAATGATTATCAATCATTTTAATGAATGAAAATAAATTAATTTGGGCTCCTCTCTACTCGCCTTGAATCCTGGCCTCCAGGCATTTACACGGTGATGAGGCTTCCATTGGCGTTCTTGTTCTCCCTGTATTCACATCCCGTCAATGTCTCTTTGGTCTGAGATTATTTTTACTCCATTAAGGGGTACATAATAGAATATTATACCCAGTGGGTGTATCTTCCCAGTTCTCTGGACACATTATATTGGCTTCCAGTGGTCCCCAAGCAGGGAGTGCTTTGGCTCCCAGGGAACACTCGGCAATGTCTGGGTACATTGAACGTTCCCAACTGTGGGGCGGGTGCTACTGGCATTTGATGGGTAGAGGCCAGGGATGCTGCTCCACACGCTACCAGGCTCCCTGCAGCTCCCACAAGAGTTCCCTTGCCCCAAATGTCAACAGAGCCAAGGTTGAGAAGCCCTGTCTTAAGCCATGTCTGCTAACCCCCTTTAAGAAAAATGGGGGTTCCTAGGGGAGCCCCGCATTGGGCTCTGCATTCAACATGGAGTCTGCTTGAGATTCTCCCTCTCACTCTGCTCCTCCAACTCACACGGTCTCTCTCTCTCTCTAAAATGTACAAATAAATCATTTAAAAAAAAAAAGAATGAAAATGGGGATTCCTCCTGATCTCTTTTAACCCAATATTAAACGGTCAATATCTATCTCTATGGAATTAGTCACAGACCCCACTGATGTAAAAAGGAATACACCTATTCTTATATATCAATTTTTTCAAAGTATTAAAAGTGTTTTGGGAAGTATTCTCTCAAAGCTCACTCTCTGGACCCAGTCATTTCTCCCCAACTTTTTTTCTCCATGATTGCAAATATGTATTTTCAAGCATTGTTAGACAAACTGGAACAGGCCCCAGACCTCCCGAAATTGGACAACAGCCTTTCCTTTTTGAAAATTTTGCAAGAGAGCATAATAGAAACGAGACATCTAAAGTTTCAGTAAATCATATCATGTCTTTTATCCAAACTAAAATTCATATTCACAGAACAATTATTGTTGATCAGCCATTTCACACAATTTTTCACCCCCTTGTTAATGCTAATAAAGTGTATGAGTTTTAAATCTGCGGGTGGCTGACCAAAGTGTGACCCCACAGCATGTATAGCCTGTTAGAAGGTTGTGTGCCTCATAGTCAAATCCAACCACCATTTCTAAATATTGCAACTCATGAGTTTCATATTTGCTTTCTTTTGTTCACCACAAGTTTGGATACATTTGAAAATGTCCAAGAATAATGAGAATTGTAGACTTTACTTCTGAGATGGGAAATTACAAATAATTTTCATAACACCCCCATATTTCCCTTCTTGACATCGTACCACAACTTAGGTAAATGGCCTTTGGTTTATTCTTTGCATAATGTCCAATCAAGTTTTCTCCCTTCAATTATGTTATATTGTTTTACAGTACTCCTAGATAAGCAGGAAAGTGTAGGGAGCATGAAAATCAAGAGATAATATAAGGGAAATCAGATTGATTTCAAGTTATAAAATTAAATTCTACATCAATCCAGTAATAACTATTTGTTGTCTACTTTTTGCTGAATACTCCTTGTAGTTGATGTCCAAAATCAAGACCACAGACCCAGCTATTAAATTTGTCTCATTCAAAAAGAATTAAGACCACACCCATCCAAAAAGAAAAGAATAGTAACCGATTCTATTAGAAATGTTTATAAGTTGGGTACCTGGGTGTTTCGGTCGGATGGGCATTGGATTCTTGGTTTCAGCTCAGGCCATGATCTCAGGGTCCTGGTATTCAGCCCTGTGTCAGTTCCACACTCAGGAAGGAGTATATTCCTCTCTCTCTCTCTCTCTCTCTCTCTGCTCCTCTCGCTGCTTGTGAGTGCTCTCACTCTAAAATAAATAAATAAAATCTTTTTAAAAAGAGAGAAGGGAGAAAGAAGAAGAGCAGCTACTTTATAAGTTGTTCTGGGAGAGCAAATATACAAAGAAATGACTTGTCTTGGGACAAAAGGAAAGGTTCCTACAGGTAGGAATAATTGAGGGGAGACTGGATTTAGCCAAGTTTTGCCATGTCATTAAGGTTTAATGGGGCACCTGGGTAGCTTAGTCACTTCAATGTCTGACTCTCAATTTTGACTCGGGTCATGATCTCAGGGTGGTGCAGTCATTAAGTGTCTGCCTTCGGCTAAAGGTGTGATCCCAGAGGTCTGGGATCGAGCCCCCATCAGGATCCTCTGCTGGGAGCCTGCTTCTTCCTCTCCCACTCCCCCTGCTTGTGTTCCCTCTCTCTCTGGCTGTCTCTTTCTGGGTCAAATAAATAAATAAAATCTTTAAAATAAAACAAAATAAAAAAAGATTCTCTCTCTCCCTCTTCCTCTGCCGCTCTCCTCCCTATAAAAAGGATAAAGGTTTCCAGAAAGAAGGCAGGCTGAACATTTACCTATGAGTTTAAACTGCTCTAATTTTTAGTAGTCTTGTGAGGGAGCAGGTGAAGATACCCCTCATTATCAAGAGACAGAAATGTTTACTAAACTGAGCAGTTGTGGAATCAGATGGTCCTTGCCCTCTGCTGGGCATTTCAGATAGTAGAATGGAGGAGGGTAAGCCTGGGTGGGGACAGGAAGATGAGAGCTGGCATAGTTTCAGACGCAGCACCACCTAGCGGCTGGCTGTGTTTGAAACCACTGGACTCACCAAAATTCAGGTGTCACTCAAGCCCAAAATCCACCAGGGGCTTTCTATTTGAAGAGAAAAACACAAAATAAGTGAGGCAAAACAACAAAAACCCTCAAATTTCTCTGAGGGTTCGCAAAAGGATATTTAAAATATGTATAATTTATGAACTGTTGTTAATGACCTTCCATATTATAATCTCACATATTTGGCTTCAGGTTTTGATACACCCGTATTTTTATATTTCACTGTGCAAAAAACATGGTAGCCAATAAGAGATTTCTTTTTTAGTCACTGAGTGGCAATAAAATCAACGTGAAGAATCCATCTCAGAGGATGGGAACGAAGCAGAGCCAAATGCCATCCCCCTTGCTTGGTTCCCCATGATTCCTTAGCAAATAGGTTGTGTGTCCATCAGTATGGACCTGCATGTTCTAAATAGCTGAGCTAAAGTGAAAGAGAATTTGTACCGATATTAGTGACGGGTGACTATTAATTAGTAAAGCTGAAGGCTTTAATCTTAAGAAAATATGAGTCGAGTTGAAATTGGAATTTTACCTTCCATGGTGTGGATTAATGATGAAGCATGAATTTTTACAAGTATATATATGGAGTAATATATATGGAGTAATGCTGATGAAATTAAGTACATGACTGATTTTGTCCAGAAGACAAGAAAAAAAATGTACTTATTGGCCACAGGCAATTCTTGAGATTTGTAAATACCCAAATTCAAATTTTCTGAACGTGTGTCTCCCTTTGAAATTTTGGTCAATGCTGAATAAAACCATTTGTGGCACAAGCTTTCTGTCATCAGCAAATTGCTTTTCTCCTAGAATTAAATTAAAATGAATCAGATTCAAGAGGTGAATGCTGTTATGGTAGGTGGGAAGAGAACACTTTCACAGAAAGTGCCCCTTGTGGATCATTCTTGTTCCAGAACCGAGTCACCTTTGGAGGGAGTGGAAGACCCAAGAAGAATCTCACAGAGGACACACCCAATCTTGTGCAATTTTATTTTTAACTTCTCAGGTTCTACAAAAGGCAAATATGAGAGAGCAAAGTCTGGGGAATGAAGTATTTTACTAATACAGCAAGTGTTTCTGAGCCCAACTCAATTCCAAGCACAGCGTGTGCACCTAGAGACACTGGGGGCACTTGGGCTCTCTGCCCCCAGAGCTGTGGGCAGGACTAGATTTTCAATACCCACACTGGAGAGATGACCAAGTCTTCCTTTTCATTAACCAGATCATAGCTTGGACTGTCCCACGAGATGCTGAACTGAGCTCCCCATTGACTGCTTCCACCCCTCAGCTGCTGTTCCGGGTCTGAGTGGCGGCCAGGTGGGACCAGCTTCCCGAGCTGGAGGCATCTGGCAGACATCTAATGTGACCCACCTGCGTCAATCACAACTTTTCTAGTAGCCACATTACACACAGTAAAAGGAGAAAAGTCAAAAGAATTGTAATTGGAAAAATGGTATCACACCAACATGCATTTACGTGAATGAGACAGTGTTTTAAAAATCTCAATAAAATAATTTAAGTTCTCTTTCTTATTCTGGTTTCAGCATCCAGTGTGCATTTTACACTCAGAGCACATCTCAATTCAGGTGAGCTGAATTCCAGGTGCTCAAAGGCCAACGGTAGTTGGTGGCTACGATATCGGACACCCCAGATCTGGTTCATTTCACCAGCTCAGGTCAAAGCTGAATGACCAATTGCACCATTTATTCTAAATAGCATCTCAGATATCAGAAGTTCCGGGCCAAGAGTCATTTATTTATATTTATATTCATATTCATATTTGTATTATGCTATAGGCCATATTCTTGTAGAGGGATGAGAAATACTAGGTACGTGACAGGTCTATGCAAGCAAAGAGGATAAAACCTCAAGCCCTCATGGTCATTTGGGTCATTAGGAAACTCCAGTATACTTATTATTCCCGAGAGCGGGTCTGGCCGAACATTTTAAAGAACGAAGCAGATGTCTCATCTGCCTAGGTTATCTAGAAAAAGCTATGTACCTAAACTGTGCTTATATCTGCGGCCACTAGTGCATCAATTCATGGATGAAGGAGCCCCATGGGAAAGGTTTGTCGTGTCCCTTCTGCCCTGTGGTCACTCAGAAGAATGAGATCAAGACACAGGGTCAGTTGGGGGAGCTGGTGTCCAAGATCAGGGATCTGGAGTCCTGGGTTCTGGAACGCACGTCCAGGGACAAGAGGAAGGAATTGGGCCCTGCTAAGTGAGCTGCTGAAACACAGAGTCCAACCCAACCTTCCAGTACAGAAACTATCCTGTGGACAAGGAAGCTTCACCACGGTCCCAGGGGAAGGCAGGGAAGCTCCTCTCTATGCAAAGCTCCCACTGGGGAAGTTAATGTACGTAACTCCAGGTGAGAAAGGCCAAGTCCCACCCTCTGGGCCTGTGAGGAGAGGGAGTCTGACGACAGAGGCTGAGAGTGGGGACCCTGCCCCCAACCCACCTGCAGTACGACCCATCCTGACACCGGCACCTGCATAATGGACAGAGACCTGAAACTGCCCTCTTTTCCTTGCTCGCATTCCTTCTTCTTCCTCACTCGTCATCAAATCCTGCCTGTGACTTTCAGGTAAAAGCCAATCAGTACACCTCATGTTAGCGTCATTACTCTTATGCCTTTATATATTCCCACAAGAAGAGGGGACAGAAGACACTGCTTTTTCAACTATAATACAAGTTGTATTTGTTTTATTTTTTTACAAAAGTGGAAAGTGAAATGTATGCAATTTTAATCCTAACTGCTTAACATATTCTGAATTCGCGCTGCATGGAATTTCCTTCCCATCTGAGTGCATCGTTTGGTTCTCATGTACACGAGTCATCTCCAGAGCCTGAGAAACGCTGCTGCGAGGTGACCCAGGCCCTCCACACGTCTCCACAGAGGCAAGAAAGGAAACTAACTTGTCCAAATTCCTCTCCTCTGTCAGGGGTGTGACAGGGGCTCTACAGCAGGTGCGGCCCCACCCACACCCGTGCCTGCCAGCATTTACCCCCAGAGCTGAGCCCTGGAAGGACTGGGGAGGCCCCGGGCAGGCCTGAGGGGAGGACCCAGGGTGGGCTGTGACCACGAGCTGGGAAGCAGGCCCATCGCTGTGTAGCTGGAGCAGCAAGTTTGACAAGAGCAGGGATTCTGGCTCTGGTGCTCAGAGCCTCTGTCCTGGGCCTGGCTGGTCCCAGGAGCTCAGTGGGACCGTGAAAGCCATTGTGTGCAGCCAACCCAGCAGACTTCACACAGGCTTCTAAAATTCCCGCCAGCCGGGGAGGGTCTCCGGGCCACTACACCCGGGCCTCTCTCCCATGGAGCCAAGTGCAGGTTTTATTCTGATCCCAGGACTGGGGATGTAGGCAGGGAGAGGAGGAGAGAGATGTGCTCCAGGGCGTGCCTCCCACCTCGCTTCTGCAGCAGGACCCAGGAGCAGTGCAGGAGCCCCACAGGGAAAGTTTTCTGTGCCACCCTCCATGGCAGCGCCCTTTCCCCCAGGGCAGACCTGAGGGCGGCCCCTGCAGGGGCCGGTCCGAGACCCGAAGGTGCAGAGGGAGAGGGTCCCCGGCACCTCCCGCACCTGGATCACAGGGAAGCACTCTGTCTCCAGCTCAAGTGTGCGGGACAGACTGTGTCCCACCAGACCGCCTCTAGCAGGGGTCATACCACACCCGACCCGGTAACTCCCCTGCTCAGTTCCCAACACACGAGATTCAAACATGAGCCAGGTTTGCTGCTTGGCAGATGCAGAGCAGAAAAGAGCAGGTCTCGGGGAAAGATCATCTTAAATAGCAGAGCACACCTGAAACCCATCCACATAATATCTCCTACTATTTTGTCATTGATATATGAAGAAAATAAGACAAACATCACACATATTTACTTCTTTCTGATTTCACAACCCCAGTCTCCCACCTCAGTCTGCAAAGCAGCCGGTGAGCCAGACTGCTCCCGGAAACCTCCTCCCTGGATTCCTACCTGAATGTAGCTCTCTTTGGGAGGAGGGGGCAGCAAGCAGAGAGAGGAGTTGAAATGGGAGAGCACAGCAGGGGAGAGGGAGGGAAGAAGGAGAGATGAAGGGAAGGAAGGTCAACCACCAGTTTTGATTTTGTGGTTTCTAGTGTAAATGACACAGAGGTGGTCTGTCAGCCCTTCTCACTTTCCAGAAAGTGAGTGGAGACTGGATTGTTTGCCAGAGCTCACTGACATTACGGTGACCACATTAACTCCAGTAGGTGTAATCTGAGCACTGAGCATGGGCCAGGCTCTTTTCAAAAATCAGCTCCTTAACCCCCCACAGGCCCTGTGATCTAAGTTCCCATCCTACCCACAAGGAAACTGGTTCTCAGAGAGATGAAATGACCTGCCCAGAGCTGCACAGCACATAACTGGACAGGCTGTAATTCAAACCCAAGTTCCCAAATTCCAAATGCCAGAGACGTGACCACCACACTGTCCCACTCTCCAAGGAAATTGCTATTTATTGAGTTCCTACTATATGCTAGGCTCTGTGTGAGGCATGAGGGATACAGGCATGAATAAGACAGAGCCATTGTATGGGCGGCTTGTCATGTGTCGTCTGCACTAGGAACCTCGAGGATAGAGCCAACTTGTTCCCAGCGTCTAATATGGAGCATGGCCCACAGTGGGGTCTCAGTTGATGTTGGCTGAAGAAATGCACACACATGTGCCCTTGGTTGCTTTCACTGATGGAGTCCCATGACTGCTGCCCATTTTAAAGCCAGCAAAATGGCGCAACCAGACTGAAAACCGGAACTCCGGTGCGCTCACTGGAACCAGACTGAGACTGGGAGCTCCGGGAGCACATGGGGGCGGCTGGCGGCTGGCAGTGTTAGAAACACAAAGGACAGAGACGTGCCCTGGAAGTGAGGGCTGCGACGCTGGGTATGGGGTGCACTTCCTGGGATGCTGAAGGGTTGAGCAACACCAATAGAATCAGAGTTAAAGTGGCCAGAACATCAGTGGAGAATGGTCCACGATCCCTCTGTTCTGAGACAGAGGCTGAGATTCGGCCACTGCTGCTCTGACTCTCAGAAGAGGCACAGAAAACCGCCAGGGAAAGCCACGTGAGAACAAAAGCCTGGAAATACCGGCTCACAGTGTGCCCATCCCCATCCCCCTTTGCAGGTGACATGGAGACGCTACCCAAACAGGGTTGCCTGAGTATTGGCGTGGCAGGCTCCTCCCCCAGAAGGCAGGCTGAAAAATCAAAAGCCCACATCCTAAGATCCCTATAAAACAAGGGCCCGGCCTGGGTCCAGTCAATAATTTGGGCTCTGGACAACCCTAACTCTCTCCTTATCAGAATGACGAGAAGAGAAATCCCCCAGCAAAGAAAAGACAATGAGTCTGTGGCCTCTGCCACAGAACTAATGGATATGGATAGAATGAAATTATCAGAAATGGAGTTCAGAGTAACAATGGTCAAGATGATGTGTAGACTTCAAAAAAGTATTAACAAAAATGTTAATGAGAATATAGAATCTCTAAGGGCAGAAATGAGAGTGAATCTGGCAGAAATTAAAAATTCTATGAGCCAAATGCAGTCAAAATTAGAGACTCTGACGGCCAGGGTGAATGAGGCAGAAGAACATATCAGCAAATTGGAAGATGGGTTAGTAGAAGAGAAAGCTAGACAAGAATCTGGACTCAAAAAAATCCACACTCAGGAATGTAGGTTACGGGAGATTACTGTCTCAATGAAACGTTCCAATGTCAGAATCATCCGAAGGGGTGGAGAAAAACAGAGGTCTGGAAGAGATATTTGAACAAATTGTACCTGAAAAGTTCCCTAATCTAGCAAGGGAAACAAACATTCGTGTCCAAGAGGCAGAGAGGACCCCTCCCACTTCAACCACGACAAACCTAAGCCATGTCACGTCATAGTGCACTCACAAATATTAGATCCAAGGATACACTATTGAAAGCGGCCAGGGCAAAGAAATTTCTCACGTACCAAGGCAAAGGTATCAGAATTACGTCAGACCTGTCTACACAGACCTGGAATGAGAGAAAGGGTTGGGAGGGTGCATTTTTAAAGCTCTTTCAGAGAAAAACATGCAGCCAAGGATCCTTTATCCAGCAAGGCTGTCATTCAGCATTGATGGAGAGATAAAGACCTTCCAGAATCCACAGTCATTAACCAAATTCGTAACCACGAAACCAGCCCTACAGGAGATATTAAGGGGGGTTCTAGAAAAGTAAAAAGGCCCCAAGAGTGATACAGAACAGAAAGTCACAATCTATAGAAACAAAGACTTTACTGGCAACATGGCATCATTAAAATCCTCTCTCAATAATCAGTCTCAATGTAAATGGCCTAAATGCTCCCATAATGCCACAGGGCTGCAGATTGGATAAAAAGACATGACCCATCCATTCACTGTCTACAAGAGACTCATTTTGAACCTAAAGATACATCCAGCCTGAAAGTAAAGGGATGGAATACCATCTTTCATGCCAATGGACCTCAAAAGAAAGCTGGAGTAGCAATTCTCATATCAAACAGATTGGATTTTAAACTAAAGACTACAGTTAGAGACACAGAAGGGTACTATATTATTCTTAAAAGATGTATCCAACAAGTGGATATGACAATTATAAATATATATGCCCCCAACAGGGGAGCAGGAAGATAGACAAGCCAACTCTTAACAACAGTAAAGAGACATAGAGATAAAAATATGCTAATAGTAGGGGACCTCAACACTCCAATATCAGCAATAGACAGATCACCAAAGCAAGAAATCAGCAAAGAAATAAGAGCTTTGAATGCCATACTCGACGAGTTGGACCTCATAGATATATATACAACACTACACCCCAGAACCAAAAATACTCATTCTATTCTAATGCCCATGGAACATTCTCAAGAATAGACCATGTTCTGGGTCACAAAAGAGGTGTCAACCGATACCAAAAGACTGAAATTATACCCTGCATGTTCTGAGACCACAACACTCTGAAATTGGAACTAAACCACAAGGAAAAATTTGGAAGAAACTGAAACACTTGGAGACTAAGAACCATCCTGCTCAGGAATGACTCGATAAACCAGAATATCAAAAATCAATTTAAACAATTTATGGAGACCAACGAGAATGAAAACACAACGGTCCAAAACCTATGGGATACTGCAAAGGCAGTCCTAAGGGGAAAATACATAGCCATCCAAGCCTCACTCAAAAGAATAGAAAAATCTAAAATGAAGTTTTTATATTCTCACCTAAAGAAGCTGGAACAGCAACAGAGGGACAGGCCTAATCCACGCACAAGAAAGCAGTTAACCAAGATTAGAGCAGCCTAGAAGCTGGTTCTTTGAGAGAATCAATAAAATTGACAGACCACTGGCAAGACTTATCCAAAAGAAAAGAGAAAGGACCCAGATTATTAAAATTATGAATGAAAAAGGAGAGGTCACGACGAGCACCATTGAAATTGGAAGGATTATTAGAAATTTTTATCAACAGCTATATGCCAATAAACTAAGCAATCTGGAAGAGATGGAATCCTTCCTGGAAACCTATAAACTACCAAGATTGAAACCGGAAGAAATTGATTTCTTAAACAGGCCAATTAATTATGAAGAGATTGAGTCAGTGATAAACAACCTTCCAAAAAGAAAACTCCAGGCCTGGGCAGTTTTCCTGGGGAATTCTACCAAGCATTCAAAGAAGAAATAATACCTGTTCTCCTAAAGCTATTTCAAAAAATAGAAACAGAAGGAAAGCTACCAAACTCATTCTATGAGGCCAATATTACCTTGATCCCCAAACCAGGCAAAGACCCCCTCAAAAAGGAGAATTACAGACCGATTTCCCTAATGAATATGGACGCCAAAATCCTCAACAAGATACTTGCTAATAGAATCCAACAGTACATTAAAAGGATTATCCATCACGATCAAGTGGGATTCATACCTGGGATGCAAGCGTGGTTCAATATTCGCAAATCAATCAGCGTGATACATCATATCAACAAGAAAAGACTCAGGAACCATATGATTCTCTCAATAGATGCAGAAAAAGCATTTGACAAAATACAGCATCCCTTCCTGATTAAAACCCTTCAGAGTGTAGGGATAGAGGGTACATTCCTCAATCTCATAAAAACCATCTATGAAAATCCTACAGCAAATATCATTCTCAACGGGGAAAAGCTGAAAGCCTTTCCCTTAAAAAGCATTTGACAAAATACAGCATCCTTTCCTGATTAAAACACTTCAGAGTGTAGGAATAGAAGGTACATTTCTCAATCTCATAAAAGCCATCTATGAAAAGCCTACTGCAAATATTATTCTCAATGGGGAAAAGCTGGAAGCCTTTCCCTTAAGATCAGGAACACGACAAGGATGCCCACTCTCGCCACTATTATTCAACATAGTACTAGAAGTCCTTGCAACAGCAATCAGGCAACAAAAAGGGATAAAAGGTACCCAAATCAGCAAAGAAGAAGTCAAACTGTCTCCCTTCGTAGATACATGCTACTCTATATGGAAAACCCAAAAGGATCCACTCCCAAACTATTAGAAGTTATAGAGCAATTCAGTAAGGTGGTGAGATACAAAATCAATGCTCAGAAATCAGTTGCGTTTCTATACACGAATAATGAGACTGAAGAAAGAGAAATTAGGGAATCCATCCCATTTCCAATAGCACCAAAAACCATACGTTACCTTGGAATTAACTTCACCAAAGATGTAAAGGATCTATATTCTAGGAACTATAAATCACTCTTGAAAGACATTGAGGAAGACACAAAAAGATGGAAAAATATTCCATCCTCATGGATCCGAAGAATTAACATAGTTAAAATGTCCATGCTACCCAGAGCAATCTACACTTTCAATGCTATCCTGATCAAAATACCGATGACATTTTTCAAAGAACTGGAAGAAATAGCCCTTGAATTTGTAAGGAACCAAAAAGTCGCCGAATCTCCAGGGAACTGTTGAAAAGGAAAAACAAAGCCGGCGGCATCACAATGCCAAATTTCGAGCTGTACTACAAAGCTGTGATCACAAAGACAGCATGGTACTGGCACAAAAACAGACACATAGACCAATGGAACAGAATAGAGAACCCAGAAATGGACCCTCGGCTCTTTGGGCAACTAATCTTTGATAAAGCAGGAAAAAACATCTAGTGGAAAAAAGACAGTCTCTTCAATAAATGGTGCTGGGAAAATTGGACAGCTACATGCAAAACAATGAAACTTGACCACACTCTCACACCATACACAAAGATAAACTCCAAATGGATGAAAGACCTCGATGTGAGATACGAATCCATTAAAATCCTAGAGGAGAACATAGGCAGCAACCCCTATGACATCGGCCAAAGCAACCTTTTTCATGACACATCTCCAAAGGCAAGAGAAACAAAGGATAAAATGAACTTGTGAGACTTCATCAAGATAAAAATCTTCTGCACAGCCAAGGAAACAAAAAAACTAAGAGGCAGTCCAGGGAATGGAAGAAGATATTTGCAAATGATGCTACAGATAAAAGAATGGTATCCAAGATCTACAAAGAACTTATCAAACTCAATACACGAGAAACAAATAAACAAATCATAAAATGGGCAGAAGGTATGAACAGACACTTCAAATGATGACATACAAATGGCTAACGGACACATGAAAAAATGTTCAAAATCATTAGCCATCAGGGAATTTCAAATCAAAACCGCACTAAGGTACCACCTTACCCCAGATAGAATGGCAAAAATTGACAAGGCAAGAAACAACAATTGTTGGAGAGGATGTGGAGAAAGGGGATCCCTCCTACATTGTTGGTGGGAATGCAAGTTGGTACACCACTCTGGAAAACAGTGTGGAGGTCCCTTAAAAAGTTAAAAATTGAGCTACCTATGACCCAGCCATTGCACTACTGGGTATTTACCCCAAAGATACAGACTTAGTGAAGGGAAGGGCCATTTGCACCCCAATGTTCATAGCAGCATTATCCACAATAGCTAAATCGTGGAGGGAACCGAGATGCCCTTCAACAGATGACTGGATTAAGAAGTTGTGGTCCATATATACAATGGAATATTACTCAGCTATCAAAAAGAACAATTTCTCAACATTTGCCACAGCATGGACGGCACTGGAGGAGATAATGCTAAGTGAAATAAGTCAAGCAGAGAAAGACAATTATCATATGGTTTCTCTCATCTATGGAACATAAGAAGTAGGAAGATCGGTAGGGGAAGAAAGGGATAAAGAAAGGGGGGTAATCAGAAGGGGGAATGAAGCATGAGAGACTATGGACTCTGAGAAACAAACTGAGGGCTTCTGAGGGGAGGGGGGTGGGGGAATGGGATAGGCTGGTGATGGGTAGTAACGAGGGCACGTATTGCATGGTGCACTGGGTGTTATACACAACTAATGAATCATCGAACATTCCATCAAACAAAATAAATAAATAAAAAGAAAACATTTAAAAAAAAAAGAAAAAAAGGTATGTGTGGAAGCACCCTGAAAGGGCCAGATGCTGAGCTTAGTGAGACATGTTTGTGTAGAAAGGACACATCCACCAATATCCCGATCCATGCGGGCTTTGGGCATGAGAAAAGTAGGTGTTGAAGCTCAAGGAAAATGCTGTCTCCATATTCCCAAGCAAAAACCACACAGAAAACGGCATTCCAGTAGCATCCTCCCACAGGAAGATTGATGGGTAGTAAGGAGGGCACGTATTGCATAGTGCACTGGGTGTTATACGCAACTAATGAATCATCAAACTTTACATCAGAAACCAAGGATGTACTGTACGGTGACTAACATAATATAATAAAAAAAACCATAATGAAAAGAAAACAAAAATTCTGTGCACAAGCCCAAGGAAAGTGCCACCTATTGAACTCAGTGAATCAAGACTTGTGTTGAAACCATCTCTCAACACCTGTCTTTCATGCTAATTCACACGACTTTAGATGCATGTGTTGAACCACGAGGATAGTGGCATATGTTCCGCCTAGAGACACATGTCTGGGGAGAGCAGAACGTTCCTTACATCCTCTTTTCTTTGGATATTTCTGAAGAAACATAAGGAAAGGGCCTCTCCAAGCATACCAGAGTATAATAAACACCATTCCACTCACATCTTTATTGGTGACAGTTGAGGAGTTCTCCAGTGTGAAGAAGCATAAGGAAAGGGCCATGTACTTAACCCGGTGAAACAAGCACAGTGAAAGTGCCACATATTGAACTCAGTGAATCAAGACTTGTGT
Source organism: Ursus maritimus (assembly GCF_017311325.1). NCBI lineage: Eukaryota > Metazoa > Chordata > Mammalia > Carnivora > Ursidae > Ursus > Ursus maritimus. The sequence goes on from NW_024427107.1 coordinate 325,983, forward strand.
TCAAACCATCTCTCGAGACATATTTTCATGCTCATGAAAATTAGTTCCCATGCATGTTTTGAACCGTAAGGAGAGTGCCATATGTTCTGCCCCCAGACACATGTCTGGGGAGAGCAGAACGTTCCTTACGTCCTCTTTCCTATGGATGTTTCTGCAGAAACGTAAGGAAAGGGCTTCTCCAAGCATACCAGAGTATAAGCACCATTCCACTCACATCAATCCTGGTGGCCATTGAGGCGTACTGAAACGTATGAGGAAGGACAAGGAAAGTGTCATTGACTTAACTTGGAGAAACAAGTGTGTGCAGAACCCCTCCCTAAACAAACAAGTTGGGACGTGCAGATAGAGATGCATTCATGACGTTGTGTCAACCCATATGGAAAGTGCCATATACTGAACCAAAAGATGAAACACCGTGTACGGAGCACCATGCAACTCACATCCCTTTGGTTGGACATTGATGTGGCTACCCATGTATTGGGGGAAGGATAAGGAAAATGCTGCCTACCTCTTTGACAGAGATGAGACGCTGAACAAAGCGTCTGGCAACCAACATGTTATTCCATGAAGAAGGAAGTGTTTTCATATGATTGAGAGGCATCGGTAGGAAAGGGTCATACACTTGGAGAAACAAGTGCACATGGAAAGTACCTTTCCATAAGTACACTTCAATTTCTGCTTCCATGTTCATGAACGAGGTGTTACTCTAAGGACATATCCTGAAGACGTTGTGCTTTAGAGGTAAGGATGTGGTCCTTTTCCTATGCCTACACACCCAATTTTGAGAAGGGATCACTCTTCAAGAGGGTGATGTTAGTTGAAGGATTGTTCTGGTACCCTATCGTTCATCACAGATAAGGATGTCACACAATCTTCAAGATTCCACAAACTCTTCAGCAAGTGCTTCCTTATGCAAGGAAGATGTTAGTTGGTCAGGTCCTGTATACTGTTGGGTGTCATAGATAAGTATGAAACCCTTTCGTCATGCTTCCTCAACCACTATGGTTAATGATAACATATTCATCAAAGAGATTGGTAGTTGTCAGGCTGTTCCTGTACACTGTGGTTTGTGTCTTTTTTCTTTTTATTTTTTTTTAACTTCATTGATATCTTTGACAGAGAGGCAGCCAGCAAGAGGAGGTATATAAGCAGGTGGAGTGGGAGAGAAGGAAGCAGCCTGATAGCCAAGCAGGGAGCAAGAAGCCATGCTCGAACCCAGGACCCTGGGATCGTGCCCTGAGCTGAAGGCAGTCACTTCACCACTGAACCACTCAGGGGCCCCTGTACTCTGTGGTTTCTTCAAGATATGGAAGTGACTGTTTCTTTATGCTTCCACAACGACTTAGAGGAATGCTTCCATCTTCAGGAAAGATGCTTTTCATCACAAGTTGCTTCCTGTGCACTGTTGTTTGCTAGAGATACGTATCTGTTCCTTGGTGCTTCCTCAACCACTTTGATGATTGCTTCCTTATTTGGGAAAGATGATGGTTGCTGTAAGTGGTTTTCTGTACACTGTTGATTCCAAGAGAGAGTTATGTGTTCCTTTCCTTATGCTTCCACCTCCACTTTGGTCAAGGCTTCCATATTCATGAATGATGATGTTCATTGTAAGTGTGCTTCTGTACACTGCTGTGTCTTGGAGATATGTATGTGTTCCTTTCTTGATGCATACTTACCCCACTTTGAGGGTTGTATATTCATCGGGGTGATGTTCATTGATGGACCCTTCCTGTACACTGTTGTTTCTTACAGATAAGTTTGTGGCCTTTTCGTCGAGCTTCCACAACCACTTTGTTTAATGATTACACATTCCACAATGATCTTGGTAGTTGTGAGATCTAATCTGTATGCTGTTGTCTCTTCAAGATATGTTTGCAGTACTGTCATTATGCAGGACACAGCAAATTGTGAGAAGGGATGTATATTCATTTTTTTTTCAATTTTATAATATTTTTTATTATATTATGTTAGTCGCCATACAGTACATCCCGTTTTTGAGTAAAGTTCCATGATTCATTACGTGCATATAACATCCACTGCACCATGCAATACATACCGTCTTGATACCCACCACCAGCCTATATCATCTCTCCCCAGTGAAGCCCTCAGTTTGTTTCCCAGACACCAGTTTCTCATGCTTAATTCCACCTTCTGTTTAACCTCCCTTTCTTTTTCCCTTTCTTCTCCTACCAATCTTCCCACTTCTTATATTCCATAAATGAGTGAGACCATATGATAATTGTCTTTCTCTGCTTAACTTATTTCGCTTAGCATTATCTCCTCCAGTCACGTCCATGTTGCAGCAAATGTTGAGAAATCGCTTTTTTTGATAGCTGAGTAATATTCCATTATATATATGGACCACATCTTCTTTTTTTTAATTATTTATAATGATTTTTTATTTTATTATGTTAGTCACCATACAGTACATCCCCGGTTTCCGATGTAAGGCTCGATGATTCATTAGTCATGTATAACACCCAGTGTACCATGCAATATGTGCCCTCCTTACTACCCATCACCGGCCGATCCCATTCCCCCACCCCCCTCCCCTCTGAGGCCCTCAGTTTGTTTCTCATAGTCCATAGCCTCCCATGTTTCATTCCCCCTTCTGATTACCCCCCATTTCTTTATCCCTTTCTTCCCCTACTGATCATCCTAGTTCTTATGTTCCATAGATGAGAGAAATCATATGATAGTTGTCTTTCTCTGCTAGACTTATTTCACTTAGCATTATCTCCTCCAGGCCGTCCATGTTGTAGCAAATGTTGAGAACTCGTTCTTTCTGATAGTTGAGTAATATTCCATTTAATATGGACCACAACTTCTTAATCCAGTCATCTGTTGAAGGGCATCTCAGCTCCTTCCACGATTTACTATTGTGGACATTGCTGCTATGAACATTGGGGTGCATATGGCCCTTCTCTTCACTACGTCTGTATCTTTGGAGTAAACACCCAGTAGTGGGCTGGATCATAGGGTAACTCAATTTTTAACTTTTAAGGGACCTCCACACTGTTTTCCAGAGTGGCTGTACCAACTTGCTTCCCACCAACAATGTAGGGAGGGATCCCTTTCTCCACATCCTCTCAACATTTGTTGTTTCTTGCCTTTATTTTTGCCATTCTACTGGCGTAGGTGGTATCTCAGTGTGGTTTTGATTTGAATTTCCTTGATGGCTAATGATTTTGAACATTTTTCATGTGTCTGTTAGCCATTTGTATGTCTTCATTGAAAAGTGTCTGTTCATATCTTCTGCCCATTTTTTGATTTATTTGTTTCGTGTATTGAGTTTGAGAAGTTCTTTGTAGATTGGATACCAGTCCTTTATCTGTATTCTACCAAATATATTCTCCCATTCCGTGGGCTGCCTCTTAGTTTTTCTGACTGTTTCCTTGGCTGTGCAGAAACTTTTAATCTTGATGAAGTCCCATAAATTCATTTTATCTTTTGTTTCTCTTGCCTTTGGGGATGTATCATGAAAAAGGTTGCTTTGGCCGATGTCGTAGAGGTTGCTGCCTATGTTCTCCTCTAGGATTTTGATGGATTCCTGTCTCACATCGAGGTCTTTCATCCATTTCGAGTTTATTTTTGTGTATGGTGTGAGATAGTGGTCAAGTTTCGTTCTTTTGCATGTAGCTGTCCAATTTTCCCAGCACCATTTATTGAAGAGACTGTCTTTTTCCCACCAGATGTTTTTTCCTGCTTTATCAAATATTAGTTGCCCAAAGAGCCGAGGGTCCATTGCTGGGCTCTCTATTCCGTTCCATTGGTCTATGTGTCTGTTTTTGTGCCAGTACCATGCTGTCTTTGTGATCACAGCTTTGTAGTACAGCTCGAAATCCGACAATGTGATGCCCCCAGCTTTGCTTTTCCTTTTCAACAATTCCTTGGCGATTCGGGGCCTTTACTGGTTGCACACAAATTTAAGGGCTGTTTGTTCCAGTTCCTTGAAAAATGTCATTGGTATTTGGATCGGGATGGCATTGAAAGTGCAGGTTGCTGTGGATAGCGTAGACATTTTAACTATGTTAATTCTTCGGATCCATGAGGATGGAATATTTTTCCATCTTTTTGTGTCTTCTTCAATGTCTTTCAAGAGTGATTTGTAGTTTCTAGAAAACAGATCCTTTACGTCTCTGGGTAAGTTAATTCTGAGATAACGTATGATTTTAGTGCTATTGTAAATGGAATGGATTCCCTAATTTCTCTTTCTTCAGTCTCATTGTTTATGTATAGAAATGCAACTGATTTCAGAGCATTGATTTTGTATCCCGCCACATTACTGAATTGCTCTATAAGTTCTAGTAGTTTGGGAGTGGATTCTTTAGGTTTTCCATATAGAGTGTTATGTCATCTGCAAAGAGAGACAGTTTGACTACTTCTTTGCTGATTTGGATACATTTTATCCCTTTTTGTTGTCTGATTGCTGTTGCAAGGACTTCTAGTACTATGTTGAATAATAAAGGCGAGAGGGGGCGTCCTTGTCGTGTTCCTGATCTTAAGGGAAAGGCTTCCAGCTTTTCCCCATTGAGAATGATATTCGCTGTAGGTTTTTCGTAGATGGCTTTTATGAGATTGAGAAATGTACCCTCTATCCCTACACTCTGAAGGGTTTTAATCAGGAAAAGGTGCTGCATTTTGTCAAATGCTTCCTCTGCATCTATTGAGAGGATCATATAATTCTCGACACTTTTTCTGTTGATATGATGTATCACACTGATCAATTTGCAATTGTTGAATGACCGTTGCATCCCAGGGATGAATCCCACTTGGTCTTGATGGATAATCCTTTCAATGTACTGTTGGATCCTATTAGCAACGATCTCTTTGAGAATTTTAGCATCCATATTCATGAAGGAAATCGGTCTGTAATTCTTCTTTTTATGGGTTCTTTGCCTGGTTTGGGGACCAAGGTAATACTGGCCTCATAGAATGAGTTTGGTAGTTTTCTTTCTGTTTCTATTTTTTGAAACAGCTTTAGGAGAATACGTATTATTTCTTCTTTGAATGTTTGGTATAATTCCCCAGGGAATCCATCAGGCCCTGGAGTCTTGTTTTTTGGGAGGTTTTTGATCACTCCTTCAATCTCTTCATAATTAATTGGTCTGTTTAAAAAAATCAATTTCTTGGGGCGCCTGGGTAGCGCAGTCGTTAAAGCGTCTGCCTTCGGCTCAGGGCGTGATCCTGGCGATCCGGGATCGAGTCCCACATCAGGCTCCTGCGCTGGGAGCCTGCTTCTTCCTCTCCCACTCCCCCTGCTGTGTTCCCTCTCTCGCTGGCTGTCTCTCTCTGTCGAATAAATAAATAAAATCTTTAAAAAAAAATCAATTTCTTCCTGTTTGTCTTGATAGTTTATAGGTTTCCAGGAAGGTATCCATTTCTTCCAGGTTGTTTAATTTATTGGCAAAAAGCTGTTGATAAAAATTTCTAATGATCCTTCCTATTTCATTGTTGTTGGTTGTGACCTGTCCCTTTTCATTCATAATTTTATTAACTTGGGTCCTTTCTCTATTCTTTTGAATAAGCCTTGGTAGAGGCTTGCCGATCTTATTTATTCTTTCAAAGAACCAGCTTCTAGTTCTGTTGATCTGCTCTACTGTGCTCCTGGTTTCTAATTCATTGATCTCAGCTCTAATCTTGATCAACTGCTTTCTCATGCATGGGTTAGGCCGATTCTTCCATTCCAGCTCCAGCTTCTTGAGGTGAGAATATAAAAACTGCATTTTAGATTTTTCTATTCTTTTGAGTGAGGCTTGGATGGCTATGTATTTTCCTCTTAGGACCACATTTGCCGTGTCCCAGAGGTTTTGGACCATTGTGTTTTCATTCTCGTTGGTCTCTATAAATTGTATAAATTGATTTTTAATTTCCTATTTTACCCAATCATTCTTTTTTTTAAGTTTAATAACTGAAATCGATTAAAATACATCAAACGTATTAAAAATCAGTAAATCTACAGTAACAAAAAAACCCGAAAATGTATTGTTTACCACTGCAGGATGCTTGTGAATCAACCAGTAATTTTATTTATTTTTTTATTTTTTATTTTTTATTGTATTATGTTAGTCACCATACAGTACATTCCTGATTTTTGATGTAAAGTTCGATGATTCATTAGTTGCGTATAATACCCAGTGCACCATTCAATACATGCCCTCCTTACTACCCATCACCAGCCTATCCCATTCCCCACCCCCTCCCCTCTGAAGCCCTCAGTTTGTTTCTCAGAGTCCACACTCTCTCATGCTTCATTCCCGCTTCTGATTACCCCCCCTTTCTTTATCCCTTTCTTCCCCTACTAATCTTCCTAGTTCTTATGTACCATAGATGAGAGAAATCATATGATAATTGTCTTTCTCTGCTTGACTTATTTCACTCAGACAACAAAAAGGTATAAAAGGTATCCAAATCGGCAAAGAAGAAGTCAAACTGTCTCTCTTCGCAGATGACATGATACTCTATATGGAAAACCCAAAAGAATCCATCCCCAAACTACTAGAAGTTATAGAGCAATTCAGTAATGTGGTGGGATACAAATTCAATGCTCAGAAATCAGTTGCATTTCTATACAGGAATAATGAGACTGAAGAAAGAGAAATTAAGGAATCCATCCCATTTACAATAGAACCAAAACCATACGTTACCTTGGAATTAACTTTACCCAATCATTCTTGAGCAGGATGGTTCTTAGTTTCCAAGTGTTTGAGTTTCTTCCAAATATTTCCTTGTGGTTGAGTTTCAATTTCAAAGCAATGTCATCTGAGAATATGCAGGGAATAATTTCAGTCTTTTGGTATCAGTTGAGACCTGTTTTGTGACTCAGAACATGGTCTATTCTTGAGAATGTTCCATGGGCATTAGAATAGAATGAGTATTCTTTGGTTCTGGGGTGTAGTGTTCTATATGTATCTATGAGGTCCAACTCGTCAAGTATGGCATTCAAAGCTCTTGTTTCTTTGTTGATTTTCTGCTTAGGTGCTCTGTCTATTGCTGATAGTGGAGTGTTGAGGTCCTTTACTATTAACGTATTTTTATCTATATATCTCTTTTTTCTGGGTAAGAGTTGGCTTGTGTATCTTGCTGCTCCCCTGTTGGGGTCACATATATTTATAATTGTCATATCCACTTGTTGGATACATCCTTTAATAATAATATAGTGTCCTCTGTCTCTCTAACTACAGTCTTTAGTTTAAAATCCAGGGGCGCCTGGGTGGCTCAGTCGTTAAGCGTCTGCCTTCAGCTCAGGGCGTAATCCTGGTGTTCTGGGATCAAGCCCCACATCAGGCTCCTCTGCTGGGAGCCTGCTTCTTCCTCTCCCACTCCCCCTGCTTGTGTTCCCTCTCTGGCTGTCTCTCTCTCTCTGTCAAATGAATAAATAAAATCTTTAAAAAAAAATCTAATCTGTCTGATATGAGAATTGCTACCCCAGCTTTCTTTTGAGGTCCATTGGCATGAAAAATGGTTTTCCGACTGTGAGTTAAGATGGCGGAGAGTAGGGGACCCCTTTTTCAGCTGGTCCCCAGAGTCAAGCGGGACCTTGACTGCACATCCACAGATTCAGCCTGAGATGCAGGAAGATACATCTGGATCTCTACAAATGAACATCTCCAGCGATGATTATTGAGGTACAAAGCGGAGAGCTGTGAGACCTTGCACAGATATTGGAAGATAAAAGGAAGGGGAAGGGAGCCGCCGCATTCAGGCCCCAGGAAGCGGTAGCCACCTGCACGGGGGAGCGGGCAGACTCGCGGACCAGCACCCGCGAGAGAGCGGACTGAGGTAGCAGACTGAGACTGTGAGCGAGGGAAAGCGCGCGACCAGTCTGAGGGCCGGAGCTTTGGAGCGCCCACGAGAAACACTGAGACGGTGCTTCAGAGAGCGGGGGCTGCTGGTGGCTGGCGGTGTTAGAAACACAAAGGACAGAGATGTGCCGGCCCTGGAAGTGAGGGCTGGGACACCGGGTGTGGGGCGCACATCCTAGGATGCTTCAGGGTTGAGCAGCACCAACAGAAACAGAGTTAAAGTGGCCAGAACATCAGTGGAGAACAGTCCGTGATCCCTCTGTTCTGAGACAAAGGCTGATATTCTGCTACTGCTGCTCTGACTCTCAGAAGAGGCACAGCAAACTGCCAGGGAAAGCCGCCAGAGAACAAAAGCCTGGAAAGACCGGCTCACAGCGTGCCCATCCCCATCACCCCTCGCAGGGGACACGGAGACTCTACCCAAACAGGGTTGCCTGGGTATCAGTGTGCCAGGTCCCCACCCCAGAAGGCAGGCTGGAATTCAGAGTAACAATGGTCAAGATGACTTGAAAAAAGTATTAACGAAAATGTTAATGAGAACATAGAATCTCTAAGGGCGGGAATGAGAGCGAATCTGGCAGATTAAAAATGCTATGAATCAAATGCAGTCAAAACTAGAGGCACTGATGGCCAGGGTGAATGAGGCAGAAGAACGTATCAGCAAACTGGAGGATGGGTTAGTAGAAGAGAAAGCTAAGGTAGAAACTTGGCTTAAAAAAATCCAATCTCAAGAATGTAGGTTACGGGAGATTACTGTCTCAATGAAACGTTCCAATGTCAGAATCATCGGCATCCCCGAGGGGCTGGAGAAAAACAGAGGTCTAGATGAGATATTTGAACAAATTGTAGCTGAAAACTTCCTTAATCTAGGAAAGGAAACAAGCTTTCATGTCCAAGAGGCAGAGAGGACCCCTCCCAAGCTCAACCATGACAAACCTACACCATGTCATGTCATAGTGCAATTCGCAAATATTAGATTCAAGGATACAGTACTGAAAGTGGCCAGGGCAAGGAAATTTCTCACATACCAAGCAAAGGTATCAGAATTACGTCAGACCTGCCTACATAGACCTGGAATGAAAGAAAGGGTTGGGGAGGGGCATTTTTAAAGCTCTTTCAGAGAAAAACATGCAGCCAAGGATTTTTTATCCAGCAAGGCTGTCATTCAGAATTGATGGAGATATAAAGACCTTCCAGAATAGCCAGTCACTGACCAATTTCATAATCATGAAACCACCCTACAGGAGATTTAAGGGAGGTTCTATAAAAGTAAAAAGGCCCCAAGAGTGATATAGAACAGAAAGTCACAATCTATAGAAACAAAGACTTTACAGGCAACATGACATCATTAAAATCATATCTCTCAATAATCAGTCTCAATGTAAATGGCCTAAATGCTCTCATAAAGAGCGACAGGGTTGCAGATTGGATAAAAAGACATGACCCGTCCACTTGCTGTCTACAAGAGACTCATTTTGAACCTAAAGATACATCCAGACTGAACGTAAAGGGATGGAATACCATCTTTCATGCCAATGGACCTCAAAAGAAAGCTGGGGTAGCAATTGTCATATCAGACAGATTGGATTTTATTTTTTTTTTTAAGATTTTATTTATTTATTCGACAGAGATAGAGACAGCCAGCGAGAGAGGGAACACAAGCAGTGGGAGTGGGAGAGGAAGAAACAGGCTCATAGTGGAAGAGCCTGATGTGGGGCTTGATCCCATAACGCCGGGATCACGCCCTGAGCCGAAGGCAGACGCTCAACCGCTGTGCCACCCAGGCACCCCGACAGATTGGATTTTAAACTAAAGTCTATAGTTAGAGATACAGAGGGGCACTATATTATTCTTAAAGGATGTATCCAACAAGTGGATATGACAATTATAAATATATGTGCCCCAAACAGGGGAGCAGCAAGATACACAAGCCAACTTCTTTTTTATGTTTTTTTATTATATTATGTTAGTCACCATATAGTACATCTCTGGTTTCTGATGTAAAGTTTGATGATTCATTAGTTGCGTATAACACCCAGTGCAACATGCAATACATGCCCTCCTTACTACCCATCACCAGCCTATCCCATTCCCCCACCCCCTTTTCCTCTGAAGCCCTCAGTTTGTTTTAAAGCATAAGGAATACACTATCTACAAGTCTTTGTGTTTGCATCTTTCAACCAAATTTTGTTTCATCAAAAGGCTTTTCCTAATGCATGTGTGGAAGCATAATGAAGTGCAATATACTTAACTCTGAGGAAAAAGTCTGTGTAAAATGAACTTTCAACTAACACCCTGTTTTATGAAGTTAGAAGCATTTTCAAAAGTGTGTGAGAGAGCAAAGGAATGTTTCACATACTTAACTCTGAAGAACAAGTCTGTAGAATGCACCTTTCAACTAATATCTTGTTTCATGAAGATGGACGAGTATTCAAATATATGTGTGGAGGCATAGGGAAAGTTCCACAACTTAACTCTAACAATCAACATTCTAGAGAATCCATTTTTCAAGTAACGTTGTTCCTGAAGATAGAAGCATTTTCAAAAGAATGTGTACAAGCATAAAGGAAGTGCCTTATGCTTAACTCTGAGAAACAAGTCTATGTAGAATGTTTCTTTCAACTTACATCTTGTTTCATGACATAGAAGCATTTTGAAATGTATGTGTGGAAGCATAAGGAAAGTGCCATATACTTAACTCTAAGAAACAAACTTGCAGAAAGGCAACCTTTCAATAACATCTTATTTCCTGGTGATAGCATTTTCAAAAGTATGTAGGAAAGTGTAAGGAAAGTGCCATAGACTTAAGTCTGAGAAACTTGTCTGTGAAAAATACTTGTTTCAACTAGCATCTTGTTTCCTGAACACAGAAGCATTTTCAATTCTATGTGTGGAAGCATAAATCATGTGCATTATACTTAACTGTAAGAAATAACACTGTAGACAAAGCATCTTTCAACTAGCATCTTCATTCCTGAAGATAGAAGTATTTTCAAAAATGTATTTCAAAGAATAAAGCAAATGCCATATATTTAACTCTTAGAAGCAAGTTTGTGGAGAATGCAACTTTGAACTAACATCTTGTGTCATGAAGAAGCATTTTCAAATATAGGTGAACGTACATAAACTTCTCTTTGACAGACAACAATGTAGAGAAACCATCTTTCAACTAACCCATTCTTTCCCGTAGATAGAAGCATTAGCTTAAGGAAAGTACCATATATTTAACTGTAAGAAACAAGTCTGTGGAGAATGTAACTTTCAACTCACATCTTGATTCATGAAATGGAAGCGTTTTTAAATCTATGTTTGGAAACATAAGGAGAATGTCATATACTTAACTGTAGGAAACAAGTCTGTGGAGAATACAACTTTCAACTAACATCTTGTTTAATGAAGATAGAAGGGTTTTGACATGTATGTGTCTAAGCATAAGGAAAGTGCCAACTACTTAAGTCTAAGAAACAACACTGTAGAGAAATGATTTTTCAACTGATATGTTCTTTCCCGATGACATAAGCATTTTTAAAAGGATGTTTGAAAGCATAAGAAAATTTACATATACCTAAATCTGAGAAACAAGTCTGTGCAGAATGCATCTTTCAACTAACATCTTGTTTCATGAAGATAGAAGCTTTTTCAAACAAATGTGTGGAAGCATTAGGGAAGTACAGTATGCATAACTCTGAGAAATACCACAGTAGAGAAACCATCATTCAACTAACATCTTTTCAGAAGAGAGGCATTATCAGTGTGTGTGTGAAATCATAAGTGCCATATATTGAACTTTGAGAAACAAGTCTGTGGAGAATGCAACTTTCATCTAATCTTGTTTTCTGAAGATAGAAGCATTTTCAAACATTTGTGTGCAAGCATAAGTAATGTGCATTATACTTAAGTGTAAGAAAAAATGCTCTAGAGAAATTGTCTTTCAACTTAATATCTTATTTCCTGAGGATAGAAGAATTCCCAAAGATGAGAGCAAAAGCATAAAGAAAGTGACATATACTTTACTCTGAGGAACAACATTGTAGAAAAACTGTATTTCACCCAATATCCTTCATTCCTAAAGACAGAAGTGTTTTCAAAAGTGGGTGTCAAAGAAAAAGGAGTAGGTACCTAAACATCTTCTGGAATCTCACCCTAACCCTAGGTATGGCTCTGGCCTTTCCTGGACCAGAATGCTATATCAGAATAAGTTGGGATTTGAGACAGAAGCCTGGAGCAGGAAGAATCTGCCAAGAATACACAACAAAACAGTGCAACCTGCAACCACTTGGGTGAGGTTGGAGAGCAAGATTCTAGGGAAACTTGCCCCTCAGCCCCACATGCATATAGTCCTTAGAAGCAAAACATTACACTGAACTTCTCCCTAATGCTCGCCCTCCACTCACCCTTTAGGGCAGATTTGGCACTACCATCAAATTGGCCCTTACCATCTCCCAGAGTGTAACCCTAACCCTAGCCCTGGCTATGGTCCAGACAGGGCATTAACCATATGTTTGAGGGTACAATGGATTTGGGACACCTGACCAATGCCAGAGTAATCAGGAAGGAACACAGAAAGAAACTGAGCCATTGCAATGTCTGTGATGTTGCTGGAGAGGATTCTAGCAAAAAAAAAAAATGTAAATTCAGCAACAATATGAGAATTTCCCTGAGTCTAAACTGCAAGCCAGAGCCTGACATGGAAGGAAGCCCTCTGCACAACCTTCAGGGTAGGTCTCTGAACTACCATTATAACCAAACCCTAGCCCTAGCATTGATGTAGCCCTGACCATGCCTGAACCCTAGTTCTGAGTGCAGGAATGATTTTGGGGACCTGCTTAATCCCAGAAGAGTCAGGTAGGAACACAGATGGAATTCATGCCACTTAAACCACCAGGATGGCTTGGGGGGCATGCTTCTATCCAAAAACCTAAAACTCAACAACAGGATTAGCATCCCAAGTCTGAGGGCAGAATATCACCCTAATGCTGTCTCTCAACACAGCCCTTAGGGCTGGTCACCACAGTGCCATCAGGTAAGTGCTTAACATTTTCTGGAATCTCACCCTAAATCTAAGCATGGTTTGACTCTTCCTGGCCCAGAATATTATATAAAAATAAAATGGGATTTAGGATGGAAAAGTGGAAAAGGGGGAGGAGTTAAGATGGTGGAGGAGTAAGCTTCCCCTTTCACAGCTGGTTACCTGAGTCGAGCTGGATATGTACCAGACCATCCTGAAAACCCACGGAATCAGCCTGAGACGCAGGAAGATACATCTGGATCTCTACAAATGAACATCTCCAGCGCTGAGTATTGAGGTATGAAGTGGGGAGCTGTGAATCCGCACACAGATATCGGAAGATAACTGGAAGGGGGAGGGAGCCAAGGCGTTCGAGCGCCAGGATGTGGTAGCCACCTGCCCTGGGGAGCAGGCTGGACTCGCGGACCAGCACCAGCAAGAGAGCAGACTGAAACCCTGAGCCTCGGAATGCGTGTGTGACCAGACTGAAATGCGGAGCTCCAGAGCGCTCACTGAAACTAGACTGAAGCCAGGAGCTCAAGAGCGGGTGCGTGTCCAGACTGACAACCAGAGCTCCAGAGTGCTCATTGGAAGCGGACTGATACCAGGAACTTGGGAGCGCGCATGCACGCCCTGACTGAAAACAGGACCTCCGGAGCACTCACAGGAACCAGACTGATACTGGGAGCTCGGGAGCGCATGCACGACTAGACTGAAAACAGACACTCTGGAGTGCGCGAGAACCACACAAAACAGAGAGCTTGGGAGCACGAGCAGGAACCGGGGGTGACTGGCGGTGTTAGAAACACAAAGGAAAGAGACGAGCGGGGCCTGGAAGTGAGGGCCGGGACACCGATGTGGGGTGCACAACCCGGGACACCGCAGGGTTTTTCACAGCACCAACAGAAACAGAGTTAAAGAGGACAAGAGAGCTCGATGGAGAGCGGACTGCAATCTCTCTGTTCTGAGACAGGCTGGGATTTGGCCACTGCTGCTCTGACTCTCAGAAGAGACACAGAAAACCACCAGGGAAAGCAGCCAGAGAGCAAAAGCCCGGGAATACCAGCTCACATTGTACCCATCCCCATCCTCCCTTGCAGAGACAGGGAGACTACCAAATGGGGCTGCCTGAATATCAGCATGGCAGGCCCCTTCCCCAGAAGGCAGGCTGAAAAATGAGAAGCCCACATCCGTAAGGCCCCTATAAAACAAGAGAACACTGCCTGGGTCCTGGTCAATAATTTGGGCTCTGGACAACCCCGCAACCTCTCCTCATCAGAATGACAAGAAGGAGAAATCCCCCCCAACAAAGAAAAGACAATGAGTCTGTGGCCTCTGCCACAGAACTAATGGATATGGATATAACCAAATTATCAGAAATGAAGTTCAGAGTAACAATGGTCAAGATGATGTGTAGACTTGAAAAAAATATTAATGAAAATATTAACAAGAATATAGAATCTCTGAGGGTGGAAATGAGAGCGAATCTGGAAGAAATTAAAAATGCTATGAATCAAATGCAGTCAAAACTAGACACTCTGACAGCCAGGGTAAATGAGGCAGAAGAATAAATTAGTGAGTTGGAGGATGAGATGGTAGAAGAGAAAGTTAAAACAGAAACTTGGCTCAAAAAGATTCAATCTCAAGAATGTAGGTTACGGGAGATTACTGACTCAATGAAACGTTCCAATATCAGAATCAACAGCATTACCGAAGGGGTGGAGAAAGAGAGAGGTCTAGAAGAGATATTTGACAAATTGTAGCAGCAAATTTCCCTAATTTAGCAAAGGAAACAAGCATTCGTGTCCAAGAGGCAGAGAGGACGCCTCCCAAGTTCAACCACGACAAACCTGCACCACGTCACGTCATAGTGCATTTCACAAATATTAGATCCAAGGATAAAGTATTGAAAACAGCCAGGGTGAAGAAATTTCTCATGTACAGAGGCAAAAGTGTCAGAATTACGTCAGACCTGTCTACACAGACCAGGAATGAGAGGAAGGGTTGGCAGGGTATTTTCAAAGCTCTATCCGAGAAAAACATGCAGCCAAGGATCCTTTACCCAGCAAGGCTGTCATTCAGAATTGTTGGAGAGATAAGGAACTTCCAGGATCGCCAGACACTCACCAAATTCGTAACCACAAAACCAGCTCTACAGGAGATATTAAGAGGAGTTCTATAAAAGTAAAAAGGACCCATGAGTGATACAGAACAGAAATTTACAATCTATAGAAACAAAGACTTCACAGGCAACATGACGTCATTAAAATCATATCTCTCAATAATCACTCTCAATGTGAATGGCCTAAATGATCCCATAAAACACCACAGGGTGGCAGATTGGATAAAAAGGCATGACCCATACATTTTCTTTCTACAAGACACTCATCTTGAACCTAAAGATACATCCAGACTGAAAGTGAAGGGATGGAAAACCATCTTTCATGCCAATGGACCTCAAAAGAAAGCTGAGGTAGCAAGTCTCATATCAGACAGATTGGATTTTAAACTAAAGACTGTAGTTAGAAATACAGAAGGACATGATATTATTCTTAAAGGATGTATCCAACATGTGGATATGACAATTATACATATCTACGTCCCCAATAGGGGAGCAGCAAGTTACACAAGCCAACTCATTTTTTTAAAAAAATATTTTATTTATTTATTTAATAGAGATAGAGACAGTCAGCAAGACAGGGAACAAAACCAGGGGGAGTAGGAGAGGAACAAGCAGGCTCATAGCAGAGGAGGCTGATGTGGGGCTCGATCCCACAAAGCCAGGATCACGCCCTGAGCTGAAGGCGATGCTTAATGACTGCGCCACCCAGGCGCCCCCCACAAGCCAACTCTTAAACAGACTAAAGAGGCATATAGATAAACATAACTTAATAGTAGGGGACCTCAAAACTCCACTATCAGCAATAGACAGATCGCCTAAGCAGAAAATCAACAAAGAAACAAGGTCTTTGAATGCCATAGTAGACCAGATGTACCTCGTAGATATAAATGGATCACTACACTGCAGAATAAAAGAATACTCGTTATATTCTAATGCACATGGACACGTTCTCCAAAATAGATCATATGCTGGGTCACAAAGCAGGTCTCAAATGATACCGAATGATTGAAATTATTCCCTGCATATTTTCAGACCACAATGCTTTGAAATTGGAACTCAATCACAAGAAAAAATGTGGAAGACACTCAAACACTTGGAAACTAAGAACTATCCTGCTCAAGAAGGATTTGATACACCAGGAAATCAAAAATCAATTTAAACAATTTATGGAGATCAATGAGAATGAAAACACAACAGTCCAAAACCTATGGGACACTGCAAAGGCGGTCCTAAGGGGAAAATACATAGCCATCCAAGCCTCACTCAAAAGAATAGAAAAATCTAAAATGCAGTTTTTATATTCTCACATCAAGAAGCTGGAACAGGAACAGAAGAATAGGCCTAATCCACGCGCGAGAAAGCAGTTGACCAAGATTAGACCAGAGATCAATGAATTAGAAACCAGGAGCACAATAGAGCAGATCAACAGAACTAGAAGCTTGTTCTTTGAAAGAAAAAATAAGATTGATAAGCCACTGTCAAGACTTATGCAAAAGAATACAGAAAGGGCCCAAATTAACAAAATTATGAATGAAAAGGAAGAGGTCACAACCAACACCAATGAAATAGGAAGGATCATTAGAAGCTTTTATCAACAGCTTTACGCCAAAAAATTAAGCAACCAGGAAGAGATGGAGGCCTTCCTGGAAATCTATAAACTACCAAGACTGAAACAGGAAGAAATTGATTTTTTAAACAGACCGATTAATTATGAAGAGATTGAAGCAGTGATCAAAAACCTCCCGAAAAACAAGACTCCAGGGCCTGATGGATTCCCTGGGGAATTCTAGCAAACATTCAACGAAGAAATAATACCTATTCTCCTGAATCTGTTTCAAAAAATAGAAACAGAAGGAAAACTACCAAACTCATTCTATGAGGCCAATATTACCTTGGTCCCCAAACCGGGGAAAGACCCCAAAAAAGGAGAATTACAGACTAATATCCCTGATTAATATGGACACCAAAGATCTCAACAAGATCCTAGCTAATAGGATTCAACAAAATACTAAAAGCATTATCCATCACGACCAAGTGGGATTCATCCCTGGGATGCAAGGGTGGTTCAACATTCGCAAATCTATCAGTGTGATACATCATATCAACAAGAAAAAATCAAGAACCATATGATCCTTTCAACTGATGCAGAGGAAGCGTTTGACAAAATGCAGCACCCTTTCCTGATTAAAACCCTTCAGAGTGTACGGATAGAGGGCACATTACTCAATTTCATAAAAACCATCTATGAAAAGCCTACAGCGAATATCATTCTCAATGGGGAAAAGCTGGAAGTCTTTCCCTTAAGGTCAGGAACACGACAAGGATGTCCACTCTCGCCACTATTATTCAACATAGTACTAGAAGTCCTTGCAACAGCAATCAGACAACAAAAAGGGATAAATAGGCCTATCCAAATAGGCAAAGAAGAAATCAACCTGTCTCTCTTCGCAGACCATGATACTCTATATGGAAAACCCAAAAGACTCCACCCCCAAATTACTAGAACGTATAGAGCAATTCAGTAATGTGGCGGGATACAAAATCAATGCTTCGAAATCAGTTGCATTTCTATACATAAACAATGAAACTGAAGAAAGAGAAATTAGGGAATCCATTCCATTTACAATAGCACAAAAATCATAGGTTATCTCAGAATTAACTTACCCAGAGACGAAAGGGATCTGTTTTCTAGAAACTACAAATCACTCTTGAAAGACATTGAAGAAGACACAAAAAGATGGAAAAATATTCCATGCTCATGGATCACAAGAATTAATATAGTTAAAATGTCTATGCTATCCACAGCAACCTGCACTTTGAATGCCATCTTGATCCAAATACCAATGACATTTTTCAAGGAACTGGAACAAACAGCCCTTAAATTTGTTTGCAGCCAGAAAAGGCCCCGAATCACCAAGGAATTGTTGAAAAGGAAAAACAAAGCTGGGGGCATAACGTTGCCAGATTTCAAGCTGTACTACAAAGCTGTGATCACAAAGACAGCATGGTACTGGCACTAAAACCGACACATAGACCAGTGGAACAGAATAGAGAACCCAGAAATGGACCCTTGGTCCTTGGGCAACTAATATTTGACAAAACAGGAAAAAACACCCAGTGGAAAAAGACAGTCTCTTCAATAAATGGTGCTGGGAAAATTGGACACTAACATGCAAAAGAATGAAACCTGACCACTCTCTCACACCATACACAGATAAACTCCAAATGGATGAAAGACCTCGATGTGAGACAGGAATCCATCAAAATCCTAGAGGAGAGCATAGGCAGCAACCTCTATGACATCAGCCACAGCAACATTTTCATGACACATCTCCAAATGCAAGAGAAACAAAAGAAAAAATGAGCTTGTGGGACTTCATCAAGATAAA
Organism: Ursus maritimus; assembly: GCF_017311325.1. Classification (NCBI taxonomy): domain Eukaryota; kingdom Metazoa; phylum Chordata; class Mammalia; order Carnivora; family Ursidae; genus Ursus; species Ursus maritimus. The sequence goes on from NW_024427107.1 coordinate 344,307, forward strand.
AACCTTCTGCACAGCCAAGGAAACAGTCAAAAAAACTAAGAGGCAGCCCACGGAATGGGAAACTATATTTGCAAATCACACTACAGATAAAGGACTGGTATCCAAGAGCCACAAAGAACTTCTCAAATTCAATACACAAGAAACAAATAAACAAATCATAAAATGGGCAGAAGATATGAACAGACACTTTTCCAATGATGACATGCAAATGGCTAACAGACACATGAAAAAATGTTCAAAATCATCAGCCATCAGGGAAATTCAAATCAAAACCACAATAAGATACCACCTTATGCCAGTTAGAATGGCAAAAATTGACAAGGCAGAAAACGACAAATGCCGGAGAGGATGTGGGGAGAGGGGATCCCTCCTATATTGTTGGTGGGAATAAAAGGTGGTAGAGCCACTCTGGAAAAGAGTGTGGAGTTTCTTCTGAAAGTTAAAAATTGAGCTATCCTATGATCCAGCCATTGCACTACTGGGTATTTACCCCAAAGATACAGACATAGTGAAGGGAAGGCCCATATGCACCCCAATAATCATAGCAGCATTATCCACAATAGCTAAATCATGGAAGGAGCCGAGATGCCCTTCAACAGATGACTGGATGAAGAATATGTGGTCCATATATACAATGGAGTATTACTCAGCCATCAAAAAGAACGATTTCTCAACATTTGCTGCAACATGGATGGAACTGGAAGAGATAATGCTAAGTGAAATAAGTCAAGCAGAGAAGGAAAATTATCATATGGTTTCACTCATTTATGGAACATAAGAAATAGGAAGATTGGTAGGAGAAGAAAGGGAAGAAGAAAGGATGATAATCAGAAGGGGGAATGAACCATGAGAGACTATGGACTCTGGGAAACAAACTGAGGGCTTCAGAGGGGTGGGGGGAAAATGGATTAGGCTGGTGATAGGTAGTAAGGAGGGCACGTATTGCATGGTGCACTGGGTGTTATACACAAGTAATAAATCATGAAACTTAAAGAAAAATAAATTAATAAAAAAAAGTAAGTTCAGGGGCGCCTGGGTGGTACAGCGGTTAAGTGTCTGCCCCCGGCTCAGGGCGTGAGCCCGGCATTGTGGGATCGAGCCCCACATCAGGCTCCTCTGCTATGAGCCTGCTTCTTCCTCTCCCACTCCCCCTGCTTGTGTTCCCTCTCTCACTGGCTGTCTCTATCTCTGTTGAATAAATAAATAAAATCTTTAAAAAAAAATAAGGGCAACATATGGAATGGTAAGAGATATTTCAAGTGACTTACCAAAAGGTAGTTACCAAAACTTATAAAGAAATTATCAAACTCAACACAAAAAACAAAGACTCCAGTCAAGAAATAGGCAGAAGATAGTCCAAGATGGTGGAGGAGTAGGAGACCTTAATTTCATTTGGTCTCAGGAATTCAGCTAGATAGCTATGAAATCATTCTGAACACCATGAACTCAACCAGAGATCTAAGAAAAGAATAGCTACAACTCTACAAATAGAAATGTGACCACTTTCTGGAAGGTAGGAGTTGTGAAATGAATCCAAGGTGATATATGGGAAGATAGACCTTGGGGGGAGGGAGCCTCCATCAGCCACCCACCAGCAAGTGATATAGCAGTGGAGCACAAAATAGGAACTTTCAGAAGTCTGCTCCGGTGATGGACATCACTCAGGCTACTAAGCAGGGGTGGAACCCTAGCTGGGTCAGTGTGGTCTCAGGATGCTCAAGTCACAGGAAAATTGAGTATGCCCGAGCTCCCAGGGATTGGAGTGGGGAAGCCACTACAAAGAGTGAGCCCAGGAGTGGGCTCTCAGCTCAGGATTACCATAAACCTTGAACTGTGACAGTCAGGCGATTGCTCTCTGAGCAGAGGTCCAAGAAGCAGCAGAACCAGTGAGACCTCCCTTCCTCCACTTGGAGAAGCTGTGTGGGAGCATGCGGCAGGACTCTACAGGATTTGGATACTTGAAATGGGGTTGCGTGCTTGAGATAGAAATGCTCAGTCACAGGTCAGGTGGGCCCAGAGTGTGGTCAGGGACCAGGGAAACAGGAGTGATTGACTGTTTTTCTCTGAGGGCTTACTGGGGAATGGGGCCTCCAAGGTTTCTCTCCAGAGCCAGCGATTAGGAGGCCACCATGTCCATTCCCATCTTCTAAAACTCCGTGGAAAGCCTTCACAGAACAAAAGCCATGTAGAGCAAACCGGAGCAGATTACTTAGCCTGGCCCCCTGGAGAGGGAGGGACAACTACGCATGGGGCAAAGACACATGAGAATCAACACAACAGCCTCCCACCCAAGAATATGAGCACTAACATCCAGCCAAGACCAAGTTTACCCATCAATGAGAACTGCAAAATTCCAGTGCTAAGGGAATACAGCACATAGAATTCATGACTATTCCCCATTATTCTTTAGTTATTCAACTTTACTTTTTTATACTAATTTTTTATTATGTTATGTTAGTTACCATACAGTATATCCTTAGTTTTTTATGTAATGTTCCATGATTCATTATTTGCATATAACACCCAGTGCTCCATGCAATATATGCCCTCCTGAATACCCATCACCGGCTTATCCCAATCCCCTCACCCACCTTCCCTCTGAAGCCCTCAGTTTGTTTCCCAGAGTCAGCAGTCTCTCATGGTTCATTCCCCCTTCTGTTTACCCCCCCTTCATTATTCCTTTCCTTCTCCTAATGATCTTCCTATTTCTTATGTTCCATAAATGAGTGAAATCATATGATAATTGTCTTTCTCTGCTTGACTTGTTTCACTTAGCATTATCTCCTCCAGTCCCGTCCATGTTGCTGCAAATATTGGGTAATCGTTCTTTCTGATGGCTGAATAATATTCCATTGTATATATAGATCACATATTCTTAATCCAGCCATCTGTTGTAGGGCATCTCGGCTCCTTCCAAGATTTAGCTATTGTGGACAATGCTGCTATGATCATTGTGGTGCATATGGGCCTTCCCTTCACTACGTCTGTATCTTTGGGGTAAATACCCAGTAGTGCAATGGTTGGATCATAGGGTAGCTGAATTTTTAACTCTTTGAGGGACCTCCACACTGTTTTCCAGAGTGGCTGTACCAACTTGCATTCCCACCAACAATGTAAGAGCGATCCCCTTTCTCCACATCCTCTCCAGCAATTCTTGTTTCTTGCCTTGTCAATTTTTGCCATTCTAACTAGCGTAAGGCAGTATCTTAGTGTGGTTTTGATTTGAATTTCCCTGATGGCTGATGATTTTGAGCATTTTTTCATGTGTCTGTTAGCCATATGTATGTCGTCATTGGAAAAGTGTCTGTTCATATCTTCTGCCCATTTTTTGATTTGTTTCTTGTGTATTGAATTTGAGAAGTTCTTTGTAGATCTTGGATACCAGTCTTTTATCCATAGTGTCGTTTGCAAATATCTTCTGCCATTCCATGGGCTCTCTCTTAGTTTTTTTGACTCTTTCCTTGGCTGTGCAGAAGCTTTTGATCTTGATGAAGTCCCACAAATTCATTTTTTTCTTTTGTTTCTCTTGCCTTTGGAGATGTGTCATGAAAAATGTTGCTGTGGTTGAAATCAAAGAGGTTGCAGCCAATGTTCTCCTCTATGATTTTGATGAATGCCCGTCTCCCATTGAGTCACTCATCCATTTGGAGTTTATCTTTGTGTATGGTGTGAGAGAGTGGTCAAGTTTCACTCTTCCGCATATAGCTTTGTAGTACAGCTTGAAATCTGGCAACATGATGCCGCAGCTTTGTTTTTCCTTTTCAACAATTCCTTGGCAATTCAGGGCCTTTTCTTTTTCCACACAAACTTAAGGGCTGTTTGTTCCAGTTCTTTCAAAATGTCTGCTATTTTGATTGGGATGGCATTGAAAGTGTAGATTGCTCTGGGTAGCATAGACATATTAACCGTATTAATTCTTCCGATCCATGAGCATGGAATATTTTTCCATCTTTTTGTGTCTTCTTCAATGTCTTTCAAGAGTAATTTGTAGTTTCTAGAATATAGATCCTTTACATCTCTGGTTAAGTTAATTCTGAGGTAACATATGATTTTTGGTGCTATTGTAAATGGGATGAATTCCCTAATTTCTCTTTCTTCAGTCTCATTGTTCGTGTATAGAAATGCAACTGATTTCTGAGCATTGATTTTGTATCCTGCCACATTACTCAATTGCTCTATAACTTCTAGTACTAAGGGGATGGATTCTTTTGGGTTTTCTATATAGAGCATCATGTCATCTGTGAAGAGAGACAGTTTGACTTCTTCTTTGCCGATTTGGATAACTTTTATCCCTTTTTGTTGTCTGATTGCTGCTGCAAGGACTTCAAGTAGTACGTTGAATAATAATGGCAAGAGTGGACATCCTTGTCGTGTTCCTGACCTTAAGGGAAAGACTTCCAGCTTTTCCCCATTGAGAATGATATTCGCTGTAGGCTTTTCATAGATGGTTCTTATGAAATTGATGAATGTACCCTCTATCGCTACACTTTGAAGGGTTTTAATCAGGAAAGGATGGTGTATTTTGTCAAATGCTTTTTCTGCATCAATTGAAAGGATCATACGGTTCTTGACACTTTTTTTGTTGATATGACGTATCACACTGATCGATTTGGGAATGTTGAACCACCCTTGCATCACAGGGATGAATCCCACTTGGTCGTGATGGAAAATCCTTTTAATATACTGTTGGATCCTATTAGCTAGGATCTTGTTGAGAACTTTGGCGTCCATATTAATCAGGGATATCAGTCTGTAATTCTCCTTTTTATGGGGTCTTTTCCTGTTTGGGGATCAAGGTAATACTGGCCTCATAGAATGAGTTTGGTAGTTTTCTTTCTGTTTCTATTTTTTGAAACAGCTTCAGGAGAATAGGTATTATTTCTTCTTTGAATGTTTGGTAGAATTCCCGGGAAATCCATCAGGCCCTGGACTTTTGTTTTTGGAGAGATGTTTGATCACTGACTCTATCTCTTCATAATTAATCGGTTTGTTTAAAAAATCAATTTCTTCCTGTTTCAGTCTTGGTAGTTGATCGGTTTCCAGGAAGGCCTCCATCTCTTCCTGGTTGCTTAATTTATTGGCGTAAAGCTGTTGATAAATTTTCTAGTGATCCTAATTCATTGGTGTTTGTTGTGACCTCTCCCTTTTCATTCATTATTTTATTAATTTGGGTCCTTTTTCTATTCTTTTGAATAAGTCTGGCCAGTGGCTTATCTATTTTATTTATTCTTTCAAAGAACCAGCTTCTAGTTCTGTTGATCTGCTCTACTGTGCTCCTGGTTTCTAATTCGTTGATCTCTGCTCTAATCTTGATCAACTGCTTTCTTGTGTGTGGGTTAGGCCTGTTCTTCTGTTCCACCTCCAGCTTCGTGATGTGAGAATATAAAAACTGCATTTTAGATTTTTCTATTCTTTTGAGGGAGGCTTGGATGGCTATGTATTTTCCTCTTAGGACTGCCTTTGCAGTGTCCCATAGGTTCCCGTTGTGTTTTCATTCTCGTTGGTCTCCAAAAATTGTATAAATTGATTTTCAATTTCCTGGTTTACCCAATCCTTCTTGAGCAGGATTGTTCTTAGTTTCCAAGTGCTTGAGTTTCTTCCAAAATTTTCCTTGTGATTGAGTTCCATTTTCAAAGCAGTGTGGTCTGAGAATATGCAGGGATTAATCTCAGTCTTTTGGTATCGGTTGAGACCTGTTTTGTGACCCAGTAAATGGTCTATTCTGGAGAAAGTTCTGTGTGTGTTCGAAAAGAATGAGTAGTCTGCTGTTCTGGGGTGTAATGTTGTGTATATACCTATGAGGTCCATCTGGTTCAGAATGTCATTCAAAGCTCTTATTTCTTTATTGATTTTCTTCTTAGGTGATCTGCCTATTGCTGATAGTGGAGTGTTGAGGTCCCCTACTATTAATGTATTTTTTATAATAATATTTTTTATTATATTATGTTAGTCACCATACAGTAAATCCCTGGTTTTTGGATGTAAAATTCCATGATTCATTACTTGTGTATAACACCCAGTGCACCACGCAATACATGCCCTCCTTAATACCCATCACCAGCCTATCCCATTCCCCCACCCCCCTCCCCTCTGAAGCCCTCAGTTTATTTCTCAGATTCCATAGTCTCTCATGCTTCATTCCCCCTTCTGATTACCCCCCCTTTTTTTTATCACTTTCTTCTCCTACTGATCTTCCCAGTTCTTATGTTCCAAGGATGAGAGAAACCATATGATAATTGTTTTTCTGTGCTTGACTTATCTCACTTAGCATTATCTCCTCCAGTGCCATCCATGTTGCAGCAAATGTTGAGAAATTGTTCTTTTTGATAGCTGAGTAATATTCCATTGTCTATATGGACCACAACTTCTTACTCCAGTCATCTATTGAATGTCATAACATATTTTTATTTATATGTCTCTTTATTCTGGTTAAGAGTTGGCTTTTATATCTTGCTGCTCCCCTGTTGGGGGCATAGGTATTTATAATTGTCATATCCGCTTGTTGGATACATCCTTTAAGAATAATATAGTGTCTTTCTGTATCTCTAACTACAGTCTTTAGTTTAAAATCTAATCTGTCTGATATGAGAATTGCTTCCCCAGTTTTCTTTTGAGGTCCATTGGCATGAAAAATGGTTTTCCATCCCTTCAGTTTGAGTCTGGATGTATCTTTAGGTTCAAGATGAGTCTCTTGTAGACAGCCAATGGATGGGTCATCTTTTTATCCAATATGCAACCCTATGGCATTTTATGGGAGCATGTAGGCCATTCACATTGAGAGTGATTATGGAGAGATATGATTTTAATGATGTCATGTTGCCTGTGAAGTCTTTGTTTCTATAGATTGTAAATTTCTGTTCTGTATCACTCTTGGGGCCTTTTTACTTTTATAGAAGCCCCCTTAATATCTCGTGTAGGGCTAGTTTTGTGTTTACGAGTTCCTTCAGTTTCTGCCGATCCTGGAAGGTTCTTATCTCTCCATCAATTCTGAATGACAGCCTTGCTGGATAAAGGATCCTTGGCTGCATGTTCTTCTCAGATAGAGATTTGAAAAATACCTTGCCAACCCTTCCTAGCCTTTTAGGTCTTTGTAGACAGGTCTGACATTATTCTGATATTTTTCTGTCTGTACATAATGATTTTCTTCTCCCTGGTTGCTTTCAATACTATATCCTTGGATCTAATATTTGCGATTTGCACTTTGTCATGACGTGGTGTAGGTCTGTTGCCATTGACCTTGGGAAGGGTCCTCTCTGCCTTTTGGACATGAATACTTGTTTCTTTTGCCAGATTAGGGAAGTTCTCAGCTACAATTTGTTCAAATATCTCTTCTAGACCTCCCTTTCTCTACCCCCTCAGGGATGCCAATGATTCTGATATTGGAACGTTTCATTGAGTCAGTGATCTCCCGTAACCTACATTCTTGAGATTGGATATTTTTGAGCCAAGTTTCTGTTTTAACTTTCTCTTCTACCATCCCATCCTCCAACTCACTAATTTGTTCTTCAGCCTCATTTACCCTGGCTGTCAGAGCGCCTAGTTTAGACTGCAGTTGATTCATAGCATTTTAAATTTCTGCCAGATTCATTCTCTTTTCTGCCCCTAGAGGTTCTATATTCTCGTTAATGTTTCCGTTAATACTTTTTTCAAGTCTACACATCATCTTGACCATTGTTGCTCATGATCTTTTCTTTGCTGGGGGGGATTTCTCCTTCTCATCATTCTGATGAGGAGAGGTTGCGGGGATGGCCAGAGCCCAACTTATTGACCAGGACCCAGGCAGTCCTGCACTTGTTTTATAGGGACCTTCGGGATGTGGGCTTCTTGATTTTTCATCCTGCCTTCTGGTTGAGGGGCCTGCCACGCTGATATTCAGGCAACCCTGTTTGAGTGGAGTCTCTCTGTCCCCTGTGAGGGGGGATGGGGATGGGCACAATGTGAGCTGGTATTTCTGGGCTTTTGTTCTCTGGCAGCTTTTCCTGGCAGATTTCTGTGGCTCTTCTGAGAGTCAGAGCAGCAGTGGCTGAATCCTAGCCTCTGTCTCAGAACAGAGAGATAGCAGTCTGCTCTCCACTGAGCTCTCTTTCCACTTTAACTCTGTTTCTGTTGGTGCTGCTAAAAACTGTGCAGTGTCTCGGGTTGTGAGCCCCATAGCCGCTCTCCCAGCCCTCACCTCCAGAGCCCGTCAGCCTGTCCTTTGTGCTTCTAACACTGCCAGTCACCCTCGGTTCCCGTGCGTGCTCCCGAGCTCCCATTTTTCAGCGTGGTTCATGCACGCTCCGGAGCACCTGTTTTCAGTCTGGTTCCCAGGTTCATGGTCTCAGTCTGCTTTCTCAAGGGTGCCAGTCCGTGAGTCCGGCCAGCTCCCCAGTGCAGTTGGCTACTACTTCCTGGCGCCCAAGCACGTTAGCTCCCTCCCCCTTCCATGTATCTTCTGATATCTGTGCACAGATTCACGGCTCTCCACTTCGTACCTCAATACTCAGTGCTGTAGATGTTCATTTGTAGAGATCCAGATGTATCTTCCTGCATCTCAGGCTGAGTCCGTGGTTTTCCAGGATGGTCTGGTAGATATCCAGCTCGACTCAGGGGGCTAGCTGAAAAAGGTGTCCCCTAGTCTTCCACCATCTTTTTTCTAATCCTTCAACTTTAATTTTTTTAAAAAAATTTTCTTTCCTTTTTCGGCCAATTTCTTATTTCATCAACTCCTTTTTAAAATCTTCTTAAATTTTCACTTTTACATTTGCACTCTATCTCTTTACTGGATTTAATCTTATTTCTGTATATATATATATAAGTTTTTCTTTCTTTATAATTTTGGGATGCAGTTTCTTCTAACACACCTAAATATACCCCAAATCTAATGTATGGCTCTGTTCTATTCACCTGTCTGATCATATTTCATTTTTGTCCTTGTTGTTATTCTTTTTTTCTTTGTCTTCTTGCTTTTCCTTGTTTTTGTTTTTTAATTGTATTAGTCAAGGTATAGTACATCAGTAGTTTATGATATAATGTTCAATGCTTCATTAGTTGCGTATAACATCCAGTGACCATACATCACGTGCCCTCCTTAATACCCATCACCTGGTTACCATCACCTCCCCCTCCCCCCTTCTCCAACCCTCAGTTTGTTTCCTGTAGTCTAGAGTCTCCTGTGGTTTGTCTTCTTCTCTGATTTCTTCCCATTCAGTTTCCCCTACCATCCCCTATGGTTCTCTACACTATTCCTTATATTCCACATATGAGTGAAACCATATGATGATTGTCTTACTGTGATTGACTTATTTCACTCAACATAATACCCTCCAGTTCCATATATGTGGATGCAAATGGTAGGTATTCATCATTTCTGATGGCTGAGTAATATTACATTGTATATATGAATGACATCTTTATCTGAATGGGTGGCTCATTCTACAGTTTGGCTACTATGGACATTACTGCTATGAACATCGGGGTACAAATTTCCATCATTACAGTTACATTCTGTGCTTTCAATGCATTTAACTTTATTTTTGTATATGTAAGTTTTTCTGTCTTTACAATTTTGAGATGTAGTTTCTTCTAACTGACCAAAATACATCCAGGAGATTGTGTATTACTCTGGACTGTTCACCTGTCTGTTTATACCCCTTCGTTTTTTGTTGTTGTTGGTTTTTTCTTTTTCTCTTCTTTTCTTTCTTGTCTTTTAATTTCCCTTTTAACACTTATATTCTATCTTTTCATAGTATTTAACCTTATTTAACCTTATTCCCTTTTAACACTTATATTCTATCTTTTCATAGTATTTAACCTTATTAATACCATAGTATTAACCATAGTAATTAACCTTATTTTTATACATATATGCTTTTCTTTCTTTACAATTTTGTGATCTAGTTTTCTAAAAAGCAGACCAAAATATGCACAGAATCCTGTGTACTGCTTTATTCTGCTCGCTTGTCTGATTTTATTCTCTCTCTCTTTTTTTATTTTCCACAGTTTTGGGTCTTGTCTGATTTGTTTAGCATACATTTCCCTGGGGTTGTTGTTGCCATTTTAGTATTTTGTTCTTTCCTTTATCTATTCTTCTCTGGAAAAAATGATAAGTCACAAAAACTCACATAAAAAAAAGAGAACAAGAGGCAGTACGTACTTCCAGGGACCTAATCAGTATGGATATAAGGAAGATGTTGGAATTAGACTTCAGAATAACTATTATAAAGATACTAGCTGGGCATAAATGAAGCATAGAAGAAACTAGAGAATCCCTCTCTGGAGAAATAAAAGAACTAAAATCAAATGAAGTTGAAATAAAAAAGACTATTAATGAGATGAAATTAAAAATGGAGTCTCTAACTGCTAGGATAAGTGAGGCAGAAGAGAGAATTAGTGGTATAGAATGATGGAGAAAAAGGAAATTGAGAAAAAGAGAGATAACTACTGGACCATGAGGGGAGAATTTGAGAGATAAGTGATATCATGAAGTGAAACAATATTAGAATAATTGGGATCCCAGAAGAACAGGAAAGAGAGAGGGGGCAGAAGGTGTATTGGAGCAAATTATAGCAGAGAACTTCCCTAATTTGGGGAAGGAAGCAGGCATCAAAATCCAGGAGGCACAGAGAACCCTCCTCAGTATCAATAAAAATATGTCAACACCCCAATATATAACAGTGAAACTTACAAATCTCAGAGATAAAGAAAAAATCCTGAAAGCAGCTCAGGACAAGAGGTCAGTAACTTACAAGGGTAGAAATATTAGATTGGCCATCAGATCTATCCACAGAGACCAGGCAAGGCAGAAAGGACTGTCATGATATATTCAGGGTGCCAAATGAGAAAAATATGCAGCCAAGAATATTTTATCCAGCTACGATGTCATTCAAAATAGAAAGAGAAATAAAAAACTTCCAGGACAAACAGAAACTTAAGGAATTTGTGGTCACCAAACCAACCCTACAAGAAATATTAAAAGGAATCCTCTAAGCAAAGAGAGAGCCCTAAACTAACATAGACCAGAAAGGAACAGAGACAAAATAAAGTAACTGTCACTTTGCAGGTAATACAATGTCACTAAATTCATATCTTTCAATAGTTACTCTGAATGTAAATATGCCCCCAATTAAAAGATGCAGAATATCAGATTGAATTAAAAAAAAACAAAATCCATCGAAATGCTCTCAGTAAGAGATTCATTTTAGACCCCAAAACACCTCCAGATTTAAAGGGAGGGGTTGAAAACCATTTACCATGCTAATGGACATCAAAAAAAAGCTGGGTTACAATCCTTTATCAGACGAATTGGATTTTCAATGAAAGACTGTAATAAGAAATTAAGAAGGACACTATATCATAATTAAAGGGTCTAATCAACAAGAATATCTAACAGTTGTAAATATTTATGCCCCTAACAAGGGAGCACCCAATTATATAAGCCTATTAATAACAAAGTCAAGAAGAAACACCTCAACTATAATACAATAATACTAGGGGATTTTTTAAAAAGATTTTATTTATTTATTTGACAGAGACAGCCAGTGAGAGAGGGAACACAAGCAGGGAGAGTGGGAGAGGAAGAAGCAGACTCCTAGCAGAAGAGCCCGATGTGGGGCTCAATCCCAGAATGCTGGGATCATGCCCTGAGCCAAAGGCAGACGCTTAATGACTGAGCCACCCAGGTGCCCCAATACTAGGGGATTTTAACACCCTACTCACTACAATGGACAGATCTTCTAAGCAGAAGGAAACAAGGGCTTTGAATGACACAGGGGACCAAATGGACTTCACAGATATTTTCAGAACATTCTATCCTAAGGCAACAGAATACATATTCTTCTCAAGTGCACATGGAACATTTTCCAGAATAGATCACATACTGGGCCACAAATCAGATCTCAACCAGTACCAAAAGAAAGGAATTATGCCCTACATATTTTCAGACCATGTTGCTTTGAAACTGGAATTCAATCACAAGAGGAAAATGATAAAGAACTCAAATACACAGAAGCTAAAGAGAATCCTACTAAAGAATGAATGGGTCAGCCAGGAAATTAAATAAGAATTTAAAAAATTCATGGAAACAAATGAAAATGAAAACACAACAGTTCAAAACCTTTGGGATGCTGCAAAGGTGGTCCTAGAGTGAAGTATACAGCAATACAAGACTTTCTCAAGAAACGAGAAAGGTCTCAAATACACAACCAAACCTTACATCCAAAGGAGCTGGAGAAAGAACAGCAAATAAAGCCTAAATCCAGCAGGAGAAGAGAAGTAATTAAGATTAGAACAGAAGTCAATGAAATAGAAACCAAAAGAACAGTAGAACAGATAGACGAAAGTAGGAGCTGGTTCTTTGAAAGAATTAGTAAGATTGATAAATCCCTGGCCAGAATTATCAAAAAGAAAGAGAAAGAACCCACACACATAAAATCGTGAATGAAAGAGGAGAGATCACAACTAACACCAAAGAGATACAAACAATTATAAGAACACATTATTAGCAACTATATGCCAATGAATTAGGCAATCTGGAAGAAATGGATGCACCCCTAGAGACGTATAAACTACAAAAAGTGAAACAGGAAGAAATAGAAAACTTGAACCATCGAACTTTACATCAGAAACCAGGGATGTACTGTATGGTGACTAACATAATATAATAAAAAAACATTATAAAAAAAAAAACTTGAACAGACCCATAACCAGCAAGGAAATTGAAGCAGTAATAAAAAAAAAAAATCTCCCAACAAACAAGAGTGCAGGGTCAGATGGCTTCCCAGGGGAATTCTTCCAAACATTTAAAACAGAATTAATAGCTATTCTTCTGAAGCTGTTTCAAAAAATAGAAATGAAAGGAAAACTTCCAAACTCTTTCTATGAGGCCAGCATTACCTTGATCCCCAAACCAGAGAAAGATCCCCACCAAAAAGGAGAATTACAGACCAATATCCCTGATGAACATGGATGCCAAAATTCTCACCAAAATACTAGCCAATAGGATCCAACCAGACATTAAAAGGATTATTCATCACAACCAAGTGGGATTTATTCCTGGGTTTCAAGGCTGGTTCAACACCACGAATCAATTAATGTGAAACACTACATCAATAAATGATCCTCTCAATAGATACAGAAAAAGCATTTGACAAAGTATAGCATCCTTTCTTGATGTAGGGATAGAGGGAATATATCTCAATATCATAAAAGCCATCTAGGAAAAGCCCACAGTGAATATCCTTTTCAATGGGGAAAAAGTGAGAGCATTTCCTCTAAGGTCAGGAACATGGCAGGGATGTCCGCTCTTACCACTGTTGTTCAACATAATACTAGAAGTCCTAGCCTCAGCAATCAGACAACAAAAAGAAATAAAAGGCATCCAAGTCAGCAAAAAAGAAGTTAAACTCTCACTCTTTGCAAATGACATGATATTCTATGTGGAAAACCCAAAAGACTCCAACCCAAAATTGCCAAAATTCATAAAGGAATTCAGCAATATGGCAGGATATAAAATCAATGCACAGAAATCAGTTGTATTTCTATACACTAACAATGAGACAGAAGAAAGAGAAATTAAGGAGTCAATCCCATTTAAAATTGCCCCCCAAACCATAAGATATCTGGGAATAAACCTAACCAAAGAAGCAAAGGATGTGTACTCAGAAAACTATAGAACACTCATGAAACAAATTGGGGAGGACCCAAAGAAATGGAAAAACAGTCCATGCTCATGGATTGGAAGAACAAATAACGTTAAAATGTCTATGCTACCTAGAGCAATCTATACATTCAATGTAATCCCTATCAAAATACTATCAACTTTTTTCACAGAGCTGGAACAAATAATCCCCAAATTTGTATAGAACCATAAAAGACTCCAAATAGCTGAAGAATGTTGAAAAAGAAAACCAAAGCTGGTGGCTTCAATTTCAGACTTCAAGTTCTATTACAAAGTTGTGATCATCAAGACAGCATGTTACTGGCACAAAAACAGACACATAGATCAATATAACAGAATAGAGAACCCAGAAATAGACCCTCAACTCTATGGCCAACTTTTCTTTGACAAAGTAGAAAAGAATATTCATTGGAAAAAAGACAGTATCTTCAATAAATGGTGCTGGGAAAATTGGACAGCCACATGCAGAAGAATGAAACTGGACCACTTTCTTACACCATGCACAAATAAATTCAAAATGGATGAGAGACCTCAATGTGAGAGAGAATCCACCAAAATCCTAGAGAAGCACACAGGCAGCAACCTCTTCAACCTCGGCCACAGCAACTTCTTGCTAGACATGTCTCCAAGGGAAAGGGAAACAAAGGCAAAAATGAACTATTGGGGCTTCATCAAAATAAAAAGCTTTTACACAGGGAAGGAAACAATCGACAAAACCAAAAGACAACCAACAGAATGGGAGAAGATATTTGCTAATGCAGATCAGATAAAGGGCTAGTATCCAGAAACTATAAAGAACTTATCAAACTTAGTGTTCAAAAAATTAAAATATTCAATAAAGAAATGGGCAGAAGACATGAACAGACATTTCTCCAAAGAAGACGTACAGATAGCAAACAGGCACATGAAAAAATGCTCCAGATCACTTGGCATCAGGGAAATATAAATCAAAACCACAATGAGATACCACCTTATACCAGTCAGAATGGCTAAATTAACAAGTCAGAAACAACTGACGTTGGCAGGGATGTGGAGAAAAGGGGAACCCTCTTACACTCTTGGTGGGAATGCAAGCTGGCACAGCCACTCTGGAAAACAGTATGGAGGCTCCTCAAAAAGTTGAAAATAGACAGCAATTACACTATTAGGTATTTACCCCAAAGATACAAAGATAGGGATCTGAAGGGGCATCTGCACCCCAATATTTTTAGCAACAATAGCCACAGTAGCCAAACTATGGAAAGAGCCCAGGTGTCCATTGACAGATTAAAGGATACAGAAGATGTGGTATATATGTAAAATGGAATATTATTTTGCCATCAAAAAAAGAAAAAAGAAATCTTGCCATTTGCAATGACATGGATGGAACTAGAGGGTGTTATGCTGAGTGAAATAAGTCAATCAAAGAAAGACAATTATCATACGATCTCACTCATATGTGGAATTTAAGAAACAAAACACAGAGTCATAGGGGAAGAGAGGAAAAATAATACAAGATGAAACCAGAGAGGGAGACAAACCATAGGAGACATAGGAAACAAACTGAGGGTTGCTTCAGGGGAGGGAGGTGTGGGCATGGGGTAACTGGGTGATAGACATTAAGGAGGGCTTGTGATGCAATGAGCACTGGGTATTGTATAAGACTGATGAATCACTGACTTCTACCTCTGAAATCAATAAAACATTATATGTTAATTAATTGAATTTAAATGAAAAAAATATTCTTGAGGACTGAAAAAAAACAGTACAATTTCCAGTTATGAGATAAGCAAATACTAGAGATGTATAATTTGGGAGGGTTTTTTTTTTTTTTAAAGATTTATCTATTTATGAGGGGCAGGAGGGGCAAAGGGAGAGAATCATCAAGCAGACTCCCCTCTGAGCACCTAACCTGATGTGGGGCTTGATCCCACCACCCACGAGATTGTGACCTGAGCCAAAAGCAAGAGTCAGGTGCCTAACTTACTGAGCCACCCAGACACCCCTTGAAAGTTTTTTTTTTTTTTAAGATTTTATTTATTTAGTTAGTTGAGAGAGAGATTGTGTGCATGCACACAAGTGGGGGAGGATCAGAGGGAAAGGGAGAAGTAGACTCGGAGCCGAGCACATAGCCCAGTGGGGGGCTGCATCCCAGTACCTAAAGATCACAACCCAGCCAAAATCAAGAGTCCAATGCTCAACTGACTAAGCCACCCAGGCCCCCTCCCTTGAAAATTTTTAAGACGTTAGATCCTAAGAGTTCTCACCACAAGAAAAAAAAAGCAATTTTTTTCTTTTTCTTTTTTTCTTTCATATCTATATAATATGATTGGTATTAACTAAACTTATTGTGGTAATCATTTTAGAATATATGTAAATCAAATTAGTATGCTGTACACCTTAAGCTTATATAGTTCTGTATGGCACTTACATCTCAATAAAACTGTAAAAAGAGATGCTAAAAAAGATGATCTGAAGTGAATAATAAACTACAAAATAATAATAATAATAAATAATAATAATAACAAAGAAATCTTAGGTAAACAATAGTAATATCTAACAGCTTTTGAGAACTTACAATGTATGGGTTATGTCCTAATGTAGGCGGTTAGACACTTATTTTCATGTAAAGGGATTAATACAGTGCCTGCACACATTTATTAGATACTATTATGATTATTGACATTATTGTTTTTTATGATTATAAAAAGAAGATTGAGGAGGACTTCTCTTCCTACCCTGAGTGCATGGATTTCCTAGTGAGATGCTTTCAGATTAGTACTGTACAAGAACCTGTTACCCCTAGCAACCACATCTAATCCAGTGGTTCTCAAAGTGGAGCATACTTCAAAATCACTTGGAGGGCATGTCAGAACAGATTGCCAGCCCCCACCCATAACATTTCTGATTTAGTCAGTCTAAGATGGGGCCCAGGAATTTTCATTTCTAACCGTTCCCACATGATACTGATGCTATCAGTCCCTGACCAATTTTTTAAATAACTGTTTTATTGAAATATAATGCAAATACCCTAAATTTCACCTTTTAAAGTATACCATTCAGCGGTTTTCACTATATTTACAGCTATGCAACCATCATCACTCCAGAACATAGCATACATTTTTCTTAATTTTTCAATCTATTTTTTGAGTAAGTATATGTTCAGTTCAAAAATAAAAACAATATTAGAAGGTAGAGATGCAGAAGGCTTATTTCCTTCATGCCAATCACTTGGTTCCTCTCCTCTATACAGAATAAAACTCCATATAAAATAAGGTTCTTTCCAGTATGGAGGTTCCTCAAGAAGTTAAAAATTGAGCCACCCTACAACCCAGCAATTGCACTACTGGGTATTTATCCCAAAGACACAGATGTAGTGAAAAAAAGGGGCACGTGCACACCCATGTTCATAGCAGCAATGTCCACAATAGCCAAACCATGGAATGAGTCAAAATGTCTTTCAACAGATGAATGGGTAAAGAAGATATGGTTCATATGTACAATGGAATATTACTCAGTCATAAGAAAGGATGAATACCTACCATTTGCAACCACAGAGATGGAACTGGAGGGGATTATGCTAAGTGAAATAAATCCATCAGAGAAAAACAATTGCCACACTGTTTCACTCCTGTGAAATATAAGGAATAACACGGAGGGCCATAGGGGAAGGGAGGGAAAACTGAATGGGAAGAAATCAGAAAGGGAGACAAACCATGAGAAACTCTTGACTCTGGGAAACAAACAGATGGTTGCAGAGGGGAGAGGGGTGGGTGGATGGCGTAACTGGGTGATGGGCATTAAGGAGAGCACATGATTTGATGAGCGTGGGGTGTTATATGCAACTAATGAATCATTGAACACTACATCAAAAACTAATGATGTACTATATGTTGGTTAATTGAATTTAAATAAAAATATTTAAAAAAATAAAATAAGGTTTTTTTCCTTCTATATGTCTAGTGTATCTTCATGTAGACACAAGCAAATATAAATAACAGTCTTTCCCTGGTTTCATACCCTTAGAAAGACAACATGCTATGAACTCTATTCTGCCCTTTGCTTTTTAAAATATATCCTAGGGATCTTTGTGAAGGTGTACCATGGGTTATTTAATAGTCTCCTTTATGTAAATGAGTACTTTGGTTATTTCTAGTCTTTTACCTTCGCAAATAATACTGCATAAATATCCTTACATACATATCATTTCATATGTATGCAGGTATATCTGTAGAAATAATTCCTAGAAGTGAGATTACTAGTTTAAAGGATAAATGCACTTCTAATTTTGAAAAATATTGCCAAATTCCCCTTGATAGTGGTGTTATGATTTTGTACTTCCATTAGTAGTTTATGAGAGTGCCCTTACCTTAATGTGTTTCATCAAATATCTAGATTTCAGCCTATATTTTCTGCATGCAGTTTTAATTTGTATTTCTCATGATTGAGGTGACACATTTTTCATATATATAAAGGGTATTTGTGTCCCTTTTTCTGTGAACACCTCATGTCTTTTGCCCATGTTCTATTGTGTTGTTGACTATTCTTTTCCTGATTTCAAGAGCAATTTATACTTTAGGGGTGTATTCTTTTTATATGAGAGGAGTATCAAATATTCTTCCTATTGTGTTGTCTTTTACTTTGCTCGTTGTAGTTTTCGCCATGCATAAATTAAGGCTTTCATGCAGCTGAATTTATCAATCTTTCCTATCATGAGTAGTGAATTTTTGAGTCATAGTTAGAAAGAAACATCCCCCCCCAAGATTATACATGAATTTGATTATGATTTATTTTGATACCTTTACAGTTTCATTTTTTCACGTTCAAATCTTGGCTTCAGTTGCAGTCCACTGCAATCTTAACTACTAGGCTAGAAAAGGATATAGACTAGATTAGTACATTTCAAACATTTCTCTCTCATTCATATGAAATCTCACCCTATTTTTAAAACAGAGGGAAGAAGAACTGCCCCAGTGGTATAGTAGAGATCTGTTGTGACTGTTGCCCCCATCACAGACTCCAATGACCCTTCCATGGAATCCTTAGGATCCTTGTAAGCCGAGTGAAAACCACACACAAAAAACCCCAGATATCTGCAAAACAAGAGCCAGGCCAAAAAGTCTGATGAGAAAAGTGAAAGTTTTTCCCACTTGTTTTTATGTTTTGGCATCGAATATTTGTTGACAAGACTGGGGAATATTCAAAAATGCATTCCAGCACAGGCTTATCTTTCTTATTGATAATTGACTTTTGCTGAGTCTCTCTATTCAATGGAAAATTCCTCATAATCATACTATTTTATGAATGGTAGAATGGAGAAAACATGGACCTTGGTGTCACACATGAGTTCTAATCCTAAACACTTTGTAGCTGTGAGACCTCAAGTAAATTATTAGACATAATTATTTAATAATTATTAGTTTATTCATTCATTCAAGCAAATATTAGAGTGTTTTGTATATGGAACATTGTGCTATGTGCTGGAGATGTAAAAGTCAAGAAGACAGAAATGGTACTACCTTATAATGTGGAGGTGGAGCCAGATGATAATTATGATTGTTTAGATTATGATTATTATAACATCTTCAAAGGAGCATAGGGTCTGTAAAAATGAATAGGGAGGCTCAGCTTTGGGAGTTCAGAGAAATTAAGATCAAGTTCTGGGGTTTTTGTTTGTTTCTTTTTGTTTTTGTTTGTTTTTCTTTTTTAAAAATCTCAACTTAAACTTTTAAAAATGATTTTTAAATGTTTGAAAAGTAGAAGGAATAATATATTAAACTTCTATGTATCTTTCTCCCAGGGTCAACAATTTTCAATAGCTGTATATGAAGGCAAGAGCCTTTCAGGCAAATGGAGTAGCAAATCCATAGACCCTGAGGCCCCGGGGTACGTTTGGCAACTGAAAGGAAGACTAATATGGGCAGCATAGACATCACTGGAATGTGTATCTGGAGAATGGATTCTATGTATATGGTAGATGGGGGCAAGACTGGATTAGTGGATACTGGTTAGAAGCTACTGAGTAGTTTGGGCAAAAGAAATTAGTGGCCGTGGAATATGGTAGTGGCAGTGGAGAACGAGTGGATAGGTGAGAAATTTACAAATGGGAGGTGGGACAGTCCAGATTTTGATAAGAGAGACAAAAAATGTTCACGAAAATTCCAGGTTTCATCACGAGCTACTGGGCGGATGTTGGTGCCACTACTGAGATGGAGAATTATCTTATCTGGGGAGGAGAAAAATTTAGGTTAAAGAGTTTCTCAGACATTCAGGTGGCAATGACAGGCAGGTAGTGTAATGGGGCTATAGCTGAGCAGCATGGAGAGGTCGATTGTAGATATAAAATTGAGAGCCAAAGCAGAGATGCAATAAGATGGTCAAACTGTGTCATAAGGCCTAATTGAGGCAACAATGGCAAATGTATAGGGAGAATGGATAAATTGAAGCAGAAGACAAAACTCCACTTCCACTATACTTTTGAGGGTACCATGAAGAATCCTTTTCTCTTCCCCAGGCTGACACTTTCTCAACTTGCTTAAATCATCATTTTAGTTTTTTCTTCAACAGATGCTTTTATTACAGCATATTCCTATCTAGTTAGACTTCGTGATCTAATTCAGTTTCTACTCAGTCCCAGCTCCTCTTCCCCTTGTGTTTTGTTTTATATTTACTTCTCAAAGTGCTGAGACACTTGTGGAATCTAAGAAATGGTGGTTGCCTCTACTTCCCAAAGTGAGTTACAGGACCAGCATCAACAATATTGATGTGAAAATGTTGGAGTTTGGGAGCAAAGAGTCAAGAAAGAATTCTTGAGATATCTTTGGTGCAAAAAGATGGTTTTATTAAAGCACAGGAACAGGACCTGTGGGCAGAAAGAGCTGCACTGGGGTTGTGAGGTGTGGCTGATTATATACTTTCAAGTTGGGAGGGAGTTAGGGATGGTGTAAGTCTCTCAGGAATTTGGAAGCAAGGTTTCCAGGACCTAGAGAGGCTAGCTGTTGTCAGGAAAAGGTCATCTACTATACTGTCCAGTAAAATCTTAGTCATGAGACCCTCTAGATGTATATCAGTGTGCAATATGCTTGGAGGATGATTGCTAACATATATCTTGGGGGGGTGGATAGAGATAAAGGAAGTTTCCAAAGGAATTTTTAGGTTAAAGGAGACTTACAGGATCCTGGAGGTCAGGCTAATGTTAAGCTAAGCTATGCTCCTGCCTGTCTCAAGTACTTGTCAATGTGCTGTAAGTTGGAAGGAAGTTTAATTTTTTTTCTATGTTTCTTTTACCTTTGTTCTCTCCATCAAATATCATCTGGGAACTTGTCAGAAATACAAATTCTCTGGCACCACCTTAGACCTACAGATTCCGAAATTAGTCATCCCTGTTATAGCAAATTCTCTTGGGGATTTTAATGTGTCCTAAATTTGAGAATTTCTGCTCTGGATACCTAACCTACCCCCGCTTCAATACATGGGGAAAGAACACTCCTTTCTTTTGGTTTCAGCAGCTAGAACCATTCCTTAAGTATTGATTATTGAATTTGTAGCCTACTTCAAGGTTTTTGTTTGTTTGTTTTTTGTTTTAAGTAGGCTCCACACTGGGAGTCTTGGGCTTGAACTCACCACCCTGAGATCAAGACCTGAGCTGAGATCAAGAGTTGGGAGGTGTAACTGACAGCCACTGTCATGAGCATGCTATCAAGGCACACACACGAGTTGTGTCTTTCCACAATGTCAGCTTTATTCAATCATAAAGGAAAGTTAAATCACAATTATAAAGCGGGTTCAGGATTCCAAACTCAATGATATTTCACCATGTGATTGATTACACTTGCCTTCTGATACAGCACACAGAGCAGGGCATAAGAAAAACCAAACAACAAACAAGATAATGGAAAGGTGTAGGAAGTTAAGGAACCAATGCTAAGTTAGTCTGTGGGCACGCAGTTGAGACAGAGCCTCTGTCTGGTCTGGTCAGCTCTCAGCACCCATGGCTTATTACATTCAAGCAATGAAGGATCTCGATTCTGTGTGGAGATCAATCCTGCAGAGCCTTGAGCGGCAGTTGCCTTTTCGAAGTGGTCAGACATAGAGGGGTCAGGTCTTAAGAATCTGACAGTTTGCTGCCAAAATCCTCCCCTTTTTAAAAAGAATTTAATAGGTTCTGGGCCCTCGGAGACTTCCTTTTGTTCTGCGAGTTACCGGTTCTGGGTGTCAGCTGACAACTGGTCCTAGTGATAACTCCCAGTACCTTTAACTGCTTGTGTCATTGCTTGACATGAGAGTCCATTTTGTTCTCTAGACCCACCCAAGGGCCCCTCCAGTTTTTATTTAAGGGCAGTTGTTGCTTGACAAAACAGACCACCTAAGAACTGTATTTGAAACACACTTGGAGTCTGACGCTTCCCCCCTCCCCCCTCCAAGAACCCACCTAAGCAGCTCCCCAACCAGGAACTCCATGGGTAGCAACGCAGCCCAGAGCTCACTCCGCAGAATCGCAAGCCTCACGATAAGTGCCATAAGCACCGGAGCAGCACCTTCCGCACTCAAAGAGGTAGTGAACAGAGCCCACTTCGGTCACAACCCAGCCATATTAAGTCTGTGGAGTCGAGTGACTGAGAAACCCCGCCCTACACCCGAACTTCTTCCAATAGCAACGCACGTGAGGCGCACAGAGCCTGGAAGGCAGGGCGCCTGGAGAAGCCCCGCCCCCCGCCCGAGAGCCTGCCAATTGCAGCGCGCGATACGGCGCGCCCTGAGCGTTCGGAGGCGCGCAGCCTTCCGGCGCCTTGAGTAAGAGGCGCGCCTTTGGGGACTCTGATAGCGCGGGCAGAGGCGGTGTGCCTAGAGATGCCCCGCAGCAGCGGCTGTAGTGGCCGGAAGGTAAGTAAGTTATGCGTTGGGAACCCGCGTCAGGCCAGGCATGCTGTCTCTGTGCTGTCTCTGCCGGTCGCCCTGGAGTCTCCCCCCCCACCCCCCTGCCGCGCCAGCGTGTCCCGACTCCCTTCTCTTCCCCATGGGCCGGGCAGACGGGGCGCAAGGAGCGCGTGGCTGGCCTCAGGCTGGTAGGGTTGAGAGGTGGGCGCTGTGTAGACGGTGATCTTGGTAGGCTGCGGCAGGTTCTGACGGTGAGCAAGAATCGAACCCGCGTCGCGGTTTGCCTCTTCTGAGGTCGGTCTCTTGCCTCGGTGTGGGGACTGAGCCCTCCGCCGGCCCTCTGGGGCCGCGCGTTCCCGGTGGGATGGGAGGGCCGGGAGAAAAACCACTAGAGGCGCGGAGGGGAGAGCCACTTACTGGGAAAGGCGAGAGGTCGCAGCTGGAGAGGACGGAAGGTAGCAGCAGGAGTTGAATCTGGAACTAGCGTGTGAGATATATTTACTCGCTTGTGTTTGGCATTATGTCTTTTTTGACTGTCGTGTAACACACAAAGTTGCGGTGGATATTAGAATGGATGTGCCATTTTTTCCCCAGATATCTCTGTTGCCACACTTTTCCTTTCTATCCTAAACTGTTTCTGAATCTTCTATTAATGCGTCTGTGGGAGAGGAGTCTGAAGCTAACCGGTGCCAAACTGTATACCAACTCATACCACAGTGTCTGGACATGGGGTAGGTGTATAGGGAATATTGCATTTATGATATTTAGATGATTGTACCTGAATTTGTGAGTACGTCTTTTTCTTTTGTGAATTGTGTTTGTCTTGGCACTCACGTGTCCATTACCTTTTTAAGCTGTTTCTAAGATCCTTGCTTACAAATATGCTTGTCTCATCATATTAGAACAAAATTAAAAAGCAAAGACAGTGCTTCGTTTTTTTCCCCCCAAGAGAGAACCCTCCAGCAGAGGGCAGGAGCAGAGGGAAAGGGGAGAGAGAGAATCTTAAGGGGGCTCCATGCTCAGCTCAGGGGGGTAGGGAGGCCTTGATCTCATGAACCTGAGATCATAACCTGAGTGAAATCAAGAGTAGGGTTTAAGTGGCTAAGCCACTCAGATGTCTCTGAGTGCCTCCTTTGACTCCTCTTCCTTTTACAAAAAAAAAAAAAAAAAAAAATTCTTGAAAAAATAGTTCACATGTACTGGTTCACTTCCTTATTAGATTTCTTTGCTTCTGGAATATCATCGATTGTCAGACACTGAATTTTGTAACTGATTATAGGGAGTAAAAGAAACCTATATCAAACATACCTATTGATTGTAAGACACATTCTGATTCCAGAAATATTCAAATGTGAAAAAAAAAATCAAGGAATTACATGAAATTGTTAACTCATGGTCACTGTAGCATTTGGCACATTTGTCACTTTTATTTAATTCTTTTCTTGGGGGGGAAGCAAGTATCCCTGACTGTTGCTATCCTGATTCTCTTCTTGTCTTGGATCTGCTCATTTACATCTCTTTAAAGATTTATTTTTATATAGAGAGGAGAGTGTGAGTGCATGAGGTAGGGGATGGGGCAGGAGGAGAGGGAGAGAATCTCAAGCAGACTCCCCACTGAGTGCAGAACTGAACTCTGGGCTCAGTCTCACAACCCTGAGATCATGATCTGAGCCAAAATCAAGAGTTGGATGCTTAACTGACTGAGCCGCCACCCAGGCACCCCTTACTCTTTACTCTTTTCCTGCCACGTTCTAATTTTTGACCTTGTGCTTTTTCTCACTTTACAGATTTGTTCTCTGCAATCTCACAGATTGATGGTAGGTGTCACTGCTATATAGCTGACTTCCTTGAGCTCAGTTTAAACTCCGTGTATCATGAAGTCATCAATTTCATATCAGTTTCTTCTGCATTGTGTTGGTCTCAGCCTATTCATAGAAATGCTTGGCTAGGAATGCCTGAGGCACTAGCCTGGGCCCTCAGATTACTTGTAGTGAGCCATTTGCCCTGACCAGAGCCAATGTTCTGGCTGAGCAGACCATGTGGTTATGATTTCAGGATGCACTTCAGCAAAATCCATCAGGGAACTTTGAGGAGTGAGATTTATTACTCATAGGTCCTGGAGGGTATATTGTACAACGAAGGGCCACACTGTGAGGTTGAGGGAGGTTGGGGGAGAAGAAGAGCAAGAGAACCTGGGGTCTGCCTTAATTAGGGTCTGAGGGTGAGATATCTAGGGCTTTCGAGGTTCATTCTTTATTGGCTAATTTAAAGCCTAAGAGTGGGAATTAGGGCACCAGAAGGAAGAAGCAGGGTCACTCAAATGGTCAGTTATGTAGGTTTTCAAGGGTTTTTTGAAAGAGGGACCTTTATGAGGAGGGACGGCTTAATTCCTTATCATGCTGATTTGGTAGTAATTGTCATATAACTGGTGCTATGTTTATTCAAGATGGATGTCTTCTGAAATGGATGTGTTGGCAACCAAAAATTTAATGTCAGGCATTCACATTATATCCTAACTTAGAAATCTTAGTTTTTGATTTGAGACTCAATTCTGTCCTCTTCATTCTATCAGTTTTCAAGAACTTATCAGTTTTTCTTTTTCATAATTGTATTAGTGATCTATTGCTATTTAACAAATTGTATCAAAACTGAAGGAGCTTAAAACAAATGCATGTGTTTTATACAGTTTCTGAAGGTCAGAAATCTGGGAATGGCTCAATGGCTTGTTCCAGCTCAGGGTCTCCTACAAGTTGCAGTCAAATAAAGGGTCACTGAGACTGTAGGATCCACTTACAAATTCACCCATGTGTTTGTTGGAAGTATCAGGTCCTTACCACTTTCATAGGGCTGTTCTCACAACATGGCAACTGAAGAGAAAGAAAGAGGGATGGACTAAGAAAGAGGCCAAAGTGTCTTTTATAACAGTATCAGAAGTGACATGCCATCTCTTCCATTCTATTCTCTTAATCACAGATCCACCTGGAGCAGTGTGAGAGGGGACTAGAGAGGATGTGAATGCTAAAAGGTAGGATAGGGAGCCATCTTGGAAGCTAGCTACCCCAGTAGTTTTTCCCCAGGTTTTTTTTTTTTTTTTTTTTTCCTTCCCCTTTTCTGTCACCCTAGGTCAGGTCAAAAGTACTTCATGCTTGGAATGTTTTTGTGGTACCAGGAATATAGCATGTTCCTATTCCATCTTTTGCGATGACTTTCCCTTAGAGACACCACTTTGATTATATTGTTATTCCTCTGCTTAAGCATCATTTTACTTCTTTTTTTTTTTATAATAATATTTTTTTATTATGTTATGTTAGTCAACATACAGTACATCCCTGGTTTTCGGATGTAAAGTTGCATGATTCATTAGTTGCGTATAACACCCAGCGCACCATGCCATAAGTACCTTCCTTAATACCCATCACCATCTGAAGCCCTGAGTTTATTTCTCAGAGTCCATAGTCTCTCATGCTTCATTCCCCCTTCTGATTACCCCCCCCTTTCTTTATCCCTTTCTTCTCCTACTGATCTTCCTCCTTATTGTCTTTCTCTGCTTGACTTATTTCACTTAGCATTATCTCCTCCAGTGCCGTCCATGTTGCTGCAAATGTTGTGTAATCATTCTTTCTGATGGCTGAGTAATATTCCATTGTATATATGTACCACATCTTCATAATCCAGTCATCTGTTGAAGGGCATCTCCGCTCCTTTCACGATTTAGCTATTGTGGACAATGCTGCTATGAACATTGGGGTGCATATGGCCCTTCCCTTCACTACGCCTGTATCTTTGGGGTAAATACCCAGTAGTGCAATGGCTGGGTCATAGGGTAGCTCAATTTTTAACTTTTTAAGGGATCGCCACACTGTTTTCCAGAGTGGCTGTACCAACTTGCACTCCCACTGACAATGTAGGAGGGATCCCCTTTCTCCACATCCTCTCCAGCAATTGTTGTTTCTTGCCTTGTGAATTTTTGCCATTCTAACTGGCGTAAGGTGGTATCTCAGTGTGGTTTTGATTTGAATTTCCCTGATGGCTAATGATGTTGAACATTTTTTTCATGTGTGTGTTAGCCATTTGTATGTCATCATTGGAAAAGTGTCTATTCATATCTTCTGCCCATTTTATGATTTGTTTGTTTCTTGTGTATTGAGTTTGAGAAGTTCATTGTAGCTCTTGGATACTAGTCTTTTATCTGTAGTGTCATTTGCAAATATCTTCTCCCATTCCGTGGGCTGCCTCTTAGTTTTTTTGACTGTTTCCTTGGCTGTGCAGAAACTTTTAATCTTGATGAAGTCCCATAAATTCATTTTATCTTTTGTTTCTCTTGCCTTTGGGGATGTGTCATGAAAAAGGTTGCTTTGGCCGATGTCGTAGAGGTTGCTGCCTATGTTCTCCTCTAGAATTTTGATGGATTCCTGTCTCACATCGAGGTATTTCATCCATTTGGAGTTTATCTTTGTGTATGGTGTGAGAGAGTGGTCAAGTTTCATTCTTTTGCGTGTAGCTGTCCAATTTTCCCAGCACCATTTATTGAAGAGACTGTCTTTTTTCCACCGGATGTTTTTTCCTGCTTTATCAAAGATTAGTTGCCCAAAGAGCCGAGGGTCCATTTCTGGGCTCTCTATTCTGTTCCATTGGTCTATGTGTCTGTTTTTGTGCCAGTACCATGCTGTCTTTGTGATCACAGCTTTGTAGTACAGCTCGAAATCCGGCATCGTGATGCCCCTCGCTTTGTTTTTCCTTTTCAACAATTCCTTGGAGATTCGGGGCCTTTTCTGTTTCCATACAAATTTAAGGACTATTTGTTCCAGTTCTTTGAAAAATGTCCTCGGTATTTTGATCGGGATAGCATTGAAAGTGTAGATTGCTCTGGGTAGCATGGACATTTTAACTATGTTAATTCTTCCAATCCATGAGCATGGAATATCTTTCCATCTTTTTATGTCTTCCTCAATGTCTTTCAAGAGTGATTTATAGTTTCTAGAATATAGGTCCTTTACGTCTCTGGTTAAGTTAATTCCAAGGTAACGTATGGTTTTTGGTGCTATTGTAAATGGGATGGATTCCCTAATTTCTCTTTCTTCGGTCTCGTTATTCGTGTATAGAAATGCAACTGATTTCTGAGCATTGATTTTGTATCCCGCCACGTTACTGAATTGCTCTATAACTTCTAATAGTTTGGGAGTGGCTTCTTTTGGGTTTTCCATATAGAGTATCATGTCATCTGCAAAGAGAGACATTTTGACTTCTTCTTTGCCAATTTGAATACCTTTGATCCCTTTTTGTCGTCTGATTGCTGTTGCAAGGACTTCTAGTACTATGTTGAATAATAGTGGCGAGAGTGGGCATCCTTGTCGAGTTCCTGATCTTAAGGGAAAGGCTTCCAGCTTTTCCCCATTGAGAATAATATTTGCAGTAGGCTTTTCATAGATGGCTTTTATGAGATTGAGAAATGTACCTTCTATTCCTACACTCTGAAGGGTTTTAATCAGGAAAGGATGCTGTATTTTGTCAAATGCTTTTTCGGCATCGATTGAGAGGATCATATGGTTCCTGAGTCTTTTCTTGTTGATATGATGTATCACGCTGATTGATTTGCGAATATTGAACCACGCTTGCATCCCAGGTATGAATCCCACTTGATCGTGATGGATAATCCTTTTAATGTACTGTTGGATTCTATTAGCAAGTATCTTGTTGAGGATTTTGGCGTCCATATTCATTAGGGAAATCGGTCTGTAATTCTCCTTTTTGATGGGGTCTTTGCCTGGTTTGGGGATCAAGGTAATATTGGCCTCATAGAATGAGTTTGGTAGCTTTCCTTCTGTTTCTATTTTTTGAAATAGCTTTAGGAGAATAGGTATTATCTGTTTAATCAATCAATTTCTTCCTGTTTCAGTCTTGGTAGTTTATAGATTTCCAGGAAGGCCTCCATCTCTTCCTGGTTGCTTAATTTATTGGCGTAAAGCTGTTGATAAAAGTTTCTAGTGATCCTTCCTATTTCATTGGTGTTGGTTGTGACCTCTCCCTTTTCATTCATAATTTTATTAATTTGGGTCCTTTCTCTATTCTTTTGGATAAGTTTTGCCAGTGGCTTATCTATTTTATTTATTCTTTCAAAGAACCAGCTTCTTGTTTTGTTGATCTGCTCTACTGTGCTCCTGGTTTCTAATTCATTGATCTCTGCTCTAATCTTGATCAGCTGTTTTCTCGTGTGTAGATTAGGTCTGTTCTTCTGTTCCAGCTCCAGCTTCTTGAGGTGAGAATATAAAAACCGCATTTTAGATTTTTCTATTCTTTTGAGTGAGTCTTGGATGGCTATGTATTTTCCCCATAGGACTACTGCCTTTGCAGTGTCCCAGAGGTTTTGGACCGTTGTGTTTTCATTCTTGTTGGTCTCCATAAATTGTTTAAACTGATTTTTTATTTCCTGGTTTTTCTAATCATTCTTGAGCAGGTTGGTTCTTAGTTTCCAAGTGTTTGAGTGTCTTCCAAGTTTTTCCTTGTGATTGAGTTCCAGTTTCAAAGCATTGTGGTCTGAGAATATGCAGGGAATAATTTTAGTCTTTTGGTATTGGTTGAGACCAGTTGGTTGACCCAGAACATGATCTGTTCTGGAGAATGTTCCATGTGCATTAGAATAGAATGAGTATTCTTTTGTTCTGGGGTGTAGTGTTCTATATATATCTGTGAGGTCCAAGTCGTTGAGTATGGCATTCAAAGCTCTCGTTTCTTTGTTGATTTTCTGCTTAGGTGATCTATCTATTGCTGATAGTGGAGTGTTGAGGTCCCCTACTATTAAAGTATTTTTATCTATATGTCTCTTTATTCTGGTTAAGAGTTTGCTTGTGTATCTTGCCGCTCCCCTGTTGGGGGCATATGTATTTATAATTGTCATATCCACTTGTTGGATACATCCTTTAAGAATAATATAGTGCCCTTCTGTATCTCTAACTATAGTCTTTAGTTTAAAATCCAATCTGTCTGATATGACAATTGCTATCCCAGCTTTCTTTTGAGATCCATTTGCATGAAAGAGGGTTTTCCATCCCTTCACTTTTAGTTTGGATGTATCTTTAGGTTCAAGATGAGTCTCTTGTAGACAGCCAATGGATGGGTCATGTCTTTTTATCCAGTCTGCAACCCTGTGGCATTTATGGGAGCATTTAGGCTATTCACATTGAGAGTGATTATGGAGAGATATGATTTTAATGATGTCATGTTGCCTGTGAAGTCTTTGTTTCTATAGATTGTAAATTTCTGTTCTGTATCACTCTTGGGACCTTTTTACTTTTATAGAATCCCCCTTAATATCTCCTGTAGGACTGGTTTCGTGGTTACCTAATTGTTCAGTGACTGGCGATTCTGGAAGGTCCTTATCTCTCCATCAATTCTGAATGACAGTCTTGCTGGATAAAGGATCCTTGGCTGCATGTTTTTCTCTGAAAGAGCTTTAAAAATGCCCCCCCCAACACTTTCTCTCATTGCAGGTCTGTGCAGAGAGGTCTGACGTAATTCTGATACCTTTGCCTTGGTATGTGAGAAATTTCTTTGCCCTGGCCGCTTTCAATAGTGTATCCTTGGATCTAATATTAGTGCATTGCAGTATGACGTGACGTGGTATAGGTTTGTCGTGATAGAGGTTGGGAGGGGTCCTCTCTGCCTCTTGGACCGAATGCTTGTTTCCTTTGTTAGTTTAGGGAAGTTTTCAGCTACAATGTGTTCAAATATCTCTTCCAGACCTCTCTCTTTCTCCATCCCTTCGGGAATCAGATGATTCTGACATTAGAACGTTTCATTAAGTCAGTAATCTCCTGTAACCTACATCTTGAGATTGGTTTTTTTTGAGCCACGTTTCTGTTTTAGCTTTCTCTTCTACCAGTCCATTCTCCAATTTGCTGATTTGTTCTTCTGCCTCGTTTATCCTGGCCGTCAGAGCATCTAGTTTTTTTTGTTTTAAATGTTTTTTTATTATATTATGTTAGTCACCATACAGTACATCCCTGGTTTTTGATGTAAAGTTCGATGATTCATTAGTTGTGTATAACACCTAGTGCACCATGCAATACGTGCCCGGCTTACTACCCATCACCAGCCTATCCCATTCCCCCACCCCCCTCCCCTCTGAAGCCCTCAGTTGGTTTCCCAGAGTCCATAGTCTCTCATGCTTCATTCCCCCTTCTGATTACCCCGCCTTTCTATATCCCTTTCTTCCCCTACCGATCTTCCTACTTCTTATGTTCCATAAATGAGTGAAACCATATGATAATTGTCTTTCTCTGCTTGACTTATTTCACTTAGCATTATCTCCTCCAGTGCTGTCCATATTTTAGCAAATGTTGAGAGATCGTTCTTTTTGATAGCTGAGTAATATTTCATTGTATATATGGACCACAACTTCTTAATTCAGTCATCTGTTGAAGGGCATCTCGGCTCCATCCACGATTTAGCTATTGTGAAGAATGCTGCTATGGACATTGGGGTGCATATGGCCTTTGTCTTCACCTCATCTTTATCTTCAGGGTAAATACCCAGTAGTGTAATGGCTGGATCATAGAGTAGCTCAATTTTTAACTTTGTAAGGTACCTCCACACTGCTTTCCAGAGTGGCTGTACCAATTTGCATTTCCACCAAAAATGTAGGAGCGATTCCCTTTCTCCACATCCTGTCCAGCAATTGTTTCTTGCCTTGTGAATTTTTGCCATTCTAACTGGCATAAGGCGGTATCCTAGTGTGGTTTTGATTTGAATTTCCCTGATGGCTAATGATTTTGAACATTTTTTCATGTGTCTGTTAGCCATTTGTATGTCATCATTGGAAAAGTGTCTGTTCATATCTTCTGCCCATTTTATGATTTGTTTATTTGTTTCTCGCGTATTGAGTTTTAGAAGTTCTTTGAAGATCTTGGATACCAGTCTTTTATCCGTAGTGTCGTTTGCAAATATCTTCTCCCATTCCGTGGGCTGTCACTTAGTTTTTTTGACTGTTTCCTTGGCTGTGCAGAACTTGATGATGTCCCACAAGTTCATTTTATCTTTTGTTTCTCTTGCTTTTCGGAGATGTGTCATGAAAAAGGTTGCTGTGGCCGATGTCGTAGAGGTTGCTGCCTATGTTCTCTAGGATCTTGATGGATTCCTGTCTCACATCGAGCTCTTTCCATTTCTGTTTTCTCTATTCTGTTCCATTGGTCTGTGTGTCTATTTTTGTGCCAGTACCATGCTGTCTTTGTGATCAGAGCTTTGTAGTACAGCTCAAAATCCAGCACCGTGATGCCCCCAGCTTTGTTTTTCCTTTTAAACAATTCCTTGGCGATCGGGGCCTTATCTGGTTCCATACAGATTTAAGGACTGTTTGTTCCAGTTCTTTGAAAAATGTCATTGGTATTTTGATCGGAATAGCATTGAAAGTGTAGATTGCTCTGGGTAGCATGGACATTTTAACTATGTTAATTCTTCCGATCCATGAGCATGGAATATTTTTCCATCTTTTTGTGTCTTCTTCAATGTCTTTCAAGAGTGATTTATAGTTTCTAGAATATAGATCATTTACATCTCCGGTTAAGTTAATTCCAAGGTGACATATGGTTTTGGGGGCTATTGTATATGGAATGGATTCCCTAATTTCTCTTTCTTCAGTCTCATTATTCATGGTTAGAAATGTAACTGATTTCTGAGCATTGATTTTGTATCCCGCCGCATTACTGAATTGCTCTATAAGTTCTAATAGTTTGGGATTGGATTCTTTTGGGTTTTCCATATAGAGTAACATGTCATCTGTGAAGAGAGATAGTTTGACTTCTTCCTTGCCGATTTGGATACCTTTTATCCCTTTTTGTTGTCTGATTGCTGTTGCAAGGACTTCTAGTACTATGTTGAATAATAGTGGGAAGAGTGGGCATCCTTGTTGTGTTCCTGACCTTAAGGGAAAGGCTTCCAGCTTTTCCTGATTGAGAATGATATTTGCTGTAGGCTTTTCATAGATGGTTTTTATGAGATTGCGGAATGTACCCTCTATCCCTACACTCTGAAGGGTTTTAATCAGGAAAAGATGCTGTATTTTGTCAAATCCTTTCTCTGCATCTATTGAGAGAATCATATGATTTTTGGCTTTTTCCTTCTGGATAAAATCTATGACGCTAATAGATTTGCGAATTTTGAACCACCCTTGCATCCCAGGAATGAATCCCACTTGGTCATGATGGATAATCCTTTTAATGTTCTGTTGGATTCTATTAGCCAGGATCTTGTTGAATATTTTGGGGTCCATATTCCTTAGGGAAATCGGTCTCTAATTCTCCTTTTTGATGGGGTCTTTGCCTGGCTTGGGGACCAAGGTAATATTGGCCTCATAGAATGAGTTTGGTAGCTTTCCTTCTGTTTCTATTTTTTGAAATAGCTTTAGGGTAATAGGTATTATTTCTTCTTTGAATGTTTGGTAGAATTCCTCAGGAAAACCGTCCGGTCCTGGAGTTTTGTTTTTGGAAGGTTTTTTAATCACTGACTCAATCTCTTCATAATTAATTGGCCTGTTTAAAAGATCAATTTCTTCCTGTTTCAGTCTTGGTAGTTTGTAGGTTTCCAGAAAGTCGTCCATCTCTACCAGCCTGCTTAATTTATTGGCATAAATCTGTTGATAAAAGTTTCTAATAATCCTCCAATTTCATTGGTGTTGCTTGTGACCTCTCCCTTTTCATTCATAATTTTATTAATTTGGGTCCTTTCTCTATTCTTTTGTATAAGTCTTGCCTGTGGTCTGTCAATTTTATTTATTCTTTCAAAGAACCAGCTCCTAGTTCTTTTGATCTGCTCTACTGTACTCCTTGTTTCTTATTCATTGATTTCTGCTCTACTCTTCAACTGCTTTCTTGTGTGTGGATTAGGCCTCTCCCTCTGTTGCTGTTCCGGCCTCTTAGGTGAGAATATAGAAACTGCATTTTAGATTTTTCTATTCTTTTGAGTGAGGCTTGGATGGCTATGTATTTTCCCCTTAGGACTGCCTTTGCACTGTCCCATAGGTTTTGGACCATTGTGTTTTCATTCTCGTTGGTCTCCATAAATTGTTTAAATTGATTTTTGAGGGGCGCCTGGGTGGCACAGC
>NW_024427107.1:378123-378431 GCF_017311325.1 Ursus maritimus
TCGAATCATTTTTGAGCAGGATGGTTCTTAGTCTCCAAGCGTTTGAGTTTCTTCCAAATTTTTCCTGGTTGTTGAGTGGCAATTTCAAAGGATTATGGTCTGAGAATATGCAGGGAATAATTTCAGTCTTTTGGTATTGGTTGAGACCTGTTTTGTGACCCAGAACATGGTCTATTCTTGAGAATGTTCCATGGGCATTAGAATAGAATGAGTATGAGTATTCTTTTGTTCTGGGGTGTAGTTTTCTATATATATCTAGGAAGTCCAACTCGTGTAGTATGGCATTCAAAGCTCTTGTTTCTTTGCTG
>NW_024427107.1:379096-397968 GCF_017311325.1 Ursus maritimus
AGCTACAGTGTGTTCAAATATCTCTTCTAGACCTCTGTTTTTCTCCACCTCCTTGGGGATGCCGATGATTCTGACATTGGAATGTTTCATTGAGTCAGTAATCTCCCGTAACCTACATTCTTGCGATTGGATTTTTTTGAGCCAAGTTTCTATTTTAGCTTTCTCTTCTACTAACCTATCCTCCAATTTGCCAATACGTTCTTCTTCCTCATTCACCGTGGCCGTCAGAGCCTCTAGTTTTGACTGCATTGATTCATAGAATTTTTAATTTCTGCCAGATTCGCTCTCAAATATTTCCACCCTTAGAGATTCTATATTCTCGTTAATATTTTCGTTAATATTTTTTTCAAGTGTACACATCATCTTGACCATTGTTACTTTGAACTCCATTTCTGATAATTTGGTTATATCCATGTCCATCAGTTCAGTGACAGAGGCTATAGACTCATTGTCTTTTCTTTGCTTGGGGGGCTTTCTCCTTCTCGTCATTCTGATGAGGAGAGGTTGCGGGGTTGTCCAGAGCCCAAATTATTGACCAGGACCCAGGCAGTGTGCTCTTGTTTTATAGGGACCTTTGGGATGTGGGCTTCTTGTTCTTTCAGCCTGCCTTCTGGGGGCGGGGGCTGCCGTGCCGATATTCAGGCAGCCCTGTTTGGGTGGTGTCTCCCTGTCCCACAGAGGGGGGATGGGGATGGGTACATTGTGAGCCTGTATTTCCAAGCTTTTGTTCTCTGACCACTTTCCCTAGCGGTTTTCTGTGACTCTTTTGAGAGAGCAGCAGAGGCCATATCCTAGGGTCTGTCTCAGAACAGAGAGATCGCAGTCCGCTCTCCACTGACCTCTCCTGGCCTCTTTAACTCTGTTTGTGTGGTGCTGCTAAAAACCCTACAGCCTGCGTCCCAGCCCTCACTTACAGGGCCGGCAGGTCTCTGTCCTTTGTGTTTCTAACAGCGCTAGCCACCAGCTACACCCGCACGTGCTCCTGATCTCCCTGTTTCAGTGTGGTTCTCGTGCACTCCGGAGCGCATGTTTTCAGTTTGGGCGTGTGCGCGCCCTTCTGAGCTCCCGGTCTCAGTCTGTTCTCTCACCTCAAGTGAGTCCGAGAGTCCGGCCGCTCCCAAGTGCAGGTGGCTACTGCTTCTCGGCACCCAAGCGCGGAGGCTCCCTCCCCCTCCCCCCTGTCTTCCGATATCTGTGCACGGATTCATGGCTCCTTGCTCCGTACCTCATTACTCAGTGCTCGAAATTTGTAGAGATCCAGATGTATCTTCCTACGTCTCATGCTGATTCTGTGGGTTTTCTGGATGGTCTGGTACCTATCCAGCTCGGCTCAGGGGACGAGCTGAAAAAGGGGACCCCTGCTCCTCCGCCATCTTAACTTCCCCTCTACCTTAGCATAATACTTTCTAGTTCCATACACGTTGTTGCAAATGGCAAAATTTCATTCTTTTTGATGGCTGAGAAATATTTCAGTGTGTGTGTGTGTGTGTGTGTGTGTGTGTGTGTGTCGGTATGCGCGCGCACCTACCAGATCATCTTTATCCATTTTTCCTTCTGGGCTTTTTCCATATTTTGGGTATTGTGTACACTAGAGAGCTTTTAATACCCTTTTTCACCCTTGTATCTCCTTTCACAACCTGTACTTTTTTAGGCATTTCATTCTGTCTGGCTCTTGTCCCAGCTGTTATGTCTTGCCCTAGGTTACTATAGCCTATAATTGTTTCTTTAAATTCTTGGCAAGCTCTACATGGGAAGCTGTCCCTGCCTGGGAGATGCTCCAAGCTGTGTGGAATAAAGGGAAACCAAAACCCTTGCTTCAGTCCATAGGAAGCCACAAGACAGGTCCAAACACATGAGCATAATTATTTTACAATAAAGTCCATATTGTTCCCCTGGCAGTAGTAACATGTACCAGGAGTGTGGGCTGCTGTCTTCATGACCACTGCTGTCCTAGCGTGCAAGGGATGGTGGGTGTGCAATTAAAAATGCCATGGTGTTCTTTTACTGCAAAGGGGTAGTTGCTTTCTTCACCAAGCCTCTCCCTGTTGTATGTTTTCAACTAGGTTCCAGAGTTCATCCTTTTTGTTATTAAAGTACAATTTGTAAATTTCAGGTGTAGGTGATGAAGCAAATATTTGTTTATATTAGTGTTAGCAACGTTGGATAAGTTGGGGCCCTTTGACTTTGAGGTCGGAGTCACTTGAATTGTGGAATTTTAGTGCTTGATGGAATATTTGAGGTCATGCTATTAAATGCCTGCAGTTTACATATAGGGATATGGAGATTCAGATATTTCATTCATTGAACATCTTTGTTTAGTTGCTATTTACCAGGCGCTCATTCTTAGAATTATAAAGTCTGTGATGGAAGATCCTTAAAAAGATGTCCAGTATAATAGCCAATCACTTGTTCAGGTGTTAAGTAAATTGCTTCAGTATGCAATAGATGAGACCTTTGTCTCAAACTTTCAACTTTGTTGTACTGGCCTCTTTCAATTCTTCCCTAACACAGTAGGATAATAAAAACATGGATTACTGTTTCTTTTTGGATTTAATGTGCTTTATGGCTGACCACTTTGTCTTTATCTCTCACGGATTTAGAAACTTTTTGAAGAAGTGGCCTCAACTCATCTTAGCATTTCACTTGTTTTGTTTCTTTAGTGGTATTAATACAGTCCACTAAGTGGTCAGAGTGCCAGAACCTGCTTCAGGATTATGTGTTGTGTTTGTATGTGTGTGCTCACATGTTCATATTACAAATTCCAATATATTTTTGTTTTCTTCTCCCTTTTTTTGGTACCTGGAGAGCGCAATTTGTTTCTCTAGTTCAACTCTGATTTCTTTTGCAGTTTTGTTAGAATTCTTAACATTCCTTTTTTTCCCTCTGTTTTTTCAAACATAGCTCCTCAGGTTTGGATGTATATTCTAGGTTAATTCCTAAAATTTGAAAAAGAAAGTTTCTTTCTTTCTTTCTTTCTTTCTTTCTTTTCTTTCTTTTTCTTTTTTCTTTTTTTTTTTTTAAGATTTTTCTTTATTTATTTGTCAGAGAGCGTGTGCACAAGCAGGGGGAGCTGCAGGCAGTGGGAGAGCAAGGAGCTGGACTCCGGACTTGATCCCAGAACCTGGAATCATGACCTGAGCTGAAGGCAAACGCTTAACCTACTGAGCCATCCAGCCTTCCCCCCCAAATTATTCTTAAATCTAAACTTTATTTTACCTAATTAGTCATTCTTCTCCTATTCTTTATTAATCTCATTTGTGGCTTCTCTTTTGATCTGTGATGTACACCTCCTCTTATCTAGCTTACTGTCTCTCTTGTGAGGAGTTAGAGTTTTAGCCAGTTGCCCAGCTAGAGAGATTACTCCATGTAAGGTCACTCTCACCTCTGACACCAACTTCAGGCTCCCAGAATCCCAAAGCCAACCTCAAGCTGCATAATTCACTAAAAAGACTCACAGAACTTGCTGGGAGCTATTATACCCATGGTTACTGTTTATTATAAGGAAAGGATAGAGATTAAAATTATCCAAGGAAAGAAGCACATAGGGCAGAACCCAGTAAAGGTCTCAGACATGAAGCTTCTCTTGTTTTCTCTGGAGTTAGAATGGCTAATTTTCTGGTATGTATAGTGTGGTATATCAAGGAAGAACACCTGAGGCTTGGTGTTCAGAGTTTTTATTGGGGGCTTTGCTGTAGAGTAAATATTTGTGTCCCACCCTACTTATTATTGAAACCTCATCCCCAATATCCTAGTGTTTGGACATGAGCCCTTTTGGAAGTGATTAGGTTATGATGGTGGCGCTCTCATGAATGGGTTTAGTGCCCTTATTAAAGGGATTCCAGAGACATCATAATCCCTTCTGCCTTCTAAGGCTGTAGTCAGAAGATAGCATAAATTATGAAGTGAGCCTTCATTAGATATCACCAGCACCTGACACTGAACCTGCTGATGCCTTGATCTGGGACTTCCTGTCCTCCAGAATTGTGAGAAACATGTGTTTGTTGTTTATAAGGTATCTAGTTTATGGTATTTTGTTAGAGGAGCCTGAATAGACTC
This sequence comes from Ursus maritimus, assembly GCF_017311325.1. NCBI lineage: Eukaryota > Metazoa > Chordata > Mammalia > Carnivora > Ursidae > Ursus > Ursus maritimus. The sequence goes on from NW_024427107.1 coordinate 383,153, forward strand.
ACCATTTTGTGGACATGATTGATTGCCCACATAGCTGATCTCTGTCTTCCATTTCTGCTTCTTCCGTGTGTGATCCAGAGCCCCCGTTCTAAATCATTACATTGTCTTTCTGGTCACCAGTCCCCATGCTAACACTATAGGGTATGGCTAGTCCCCACCCTAAATCACACTGTTAGACCATCCAGTGTAACTGAGGTCATCAGGCAAAGAAAGATACCCTATCAGCCATGATATTTCAAGGGTTTAGGGATTATTTCCCAGAAGCCAACAACAAAGGCCAGACCTCATTTTGAGTAAGGTTAAATTCTTTATTATACATTTGTCTTCTCATTTTTTCCTAAGAACTCCATTACTCATCATTGTCTTTCTTTTCACACTTTGAGAGCCCACATTTTAACAAACACAAATCCTCTTTTTCAATTCACAAATGTGCCTCACTGATGCACATTCAGTGTCCCCATTTTGAAGTATGTGATTCCTGTCCTATTTCACTCACAGAGTTACCATAAGGCTTGAATGAGAGAAGTTAAAAAATGATTTTTAGAATTAATCTTTACATCATACTGCCTTATACTAACTTCTGCTATTACTCTCATTCTGTGTTATTGTGTTTTGTAACATACCCATTGATCATATTTATTTCTTGAGGACAGGGTTCATGATTTATCTCTGTGTCTTCTGTGCTTGAACTATTATAAAGCCCAGTTTGCTGAATTTAGTTTTCAATAATAATAAAAATATATTGAAATTCTATTTGCTTTTAACCACCAGAACTGTATTTAGTTGTGCAGGTTGAGACCTGCAGTGCCCTCAGAGGCCCCATTCATAATTATGTCCTGAAAAATGTGTATTTATTATGATCCTCTTCCAGTAGATGGTAATAAGGTATCTTTCCTAACAAAATCAATATATTATGACAGTTTTCCAGTAGATGGAAGTATAGTGACTTGAGTAGGAGGATCTTTTTCTCATTTGCAGAAAGATGTGACCCTATTAAGACTATGGTCCTTGGGCTTAGACTAGTCTAGATTTTTATCCTGGCTCTGCCATTTATAGATGTATGATCTTAGGTAATCTCTTCAACACTTAGTTTTATGTATAACATAGGATTGGTACTATTTATTTCAGTCTACTATATCATCTAGAATCTTTATGAGGTAATATACATGACACATATGCTATAGTGTCTGGCACCTACTAAATTGTCTTAGTCTATTTGGGTTGCTTGTAACAGAATACCGTACGCTGAGTGGTTTATAAACAACACATTTGTTACAGTTCTGGAGGCAGGGAAGTTGAGGATGACGGCAATGGCACATTCAATGTCTGGTGAATGCCTGCTTCCGAGTTGATAGGCAGTCTCACATATTCCCATTTTAACTTGTGAATATTAATTAATTATTCTTCTGCCTTCTGTAATTATGGTCTATAGTACTATGATTACATAGGATTGTTATTAGTGCCAATTTAATCTTCATAATGGTCTTGAGGTAAGTATGTTATCTCCATTTTACAGATGCAGAAACTGTGTCTTGAGAAAAATCACTAACCTGGCTTAGTGTTAATGTGGCCAACGAGTAGCACAGGTCATTGAGAGCATTCTGACTGCACAACCTGAACATGTGGTTTGTAAGTTGTGTTCTACTTGTGAAATTGCCTTGATGTTTCTGTTCTCTGAGAGGGTAATAAATCAGGATATTTGGAACTAGGATTATCCTGGAAAATCCAGGACCTGTAGATAGCCATCACCAAATTTTTTCCCTCATGTAAGTTAAAACCAGCTTTCACCAGGAAACATTCTCTCATTAATTTATTTTTGAGTCCATCAACCCAATCTTGGTGTACTTTTTCCTCCACTCTAACGCATATTCTTAGAAGTTAGGTCATTGAAGGGGGAAAACTTTTTAGCTGTATACCTTCAGAATGCTCTGTGAATTACTTCAATTTGGGAGAAACATAAACTGAGTGCTATAGTTCAACTCAGTAGCTAGTGATTGAAGCCTAACTTAAACTGGACAAAGGTGCAAAAAATTGATGGATAGACTGCAGCTCACAGCAGCTGGGCAGCTGGGCTGCTCACATGGCCTGTAGCCTGGAGCACAACTTGTGCCTCTTCTCACTTTCTCAGGTTTCTTCATATGGTATAGGACAAGGATGCTGGCTGCTTTGGGGTCACATCCTTGACCAAGTTGGAAAGAAGAGAATCTTTTCCAGTAGCCTCGATTAGAAAAGTCCTAGAGAGGCCCTCTGACTGATTCAGCTTGTGTCTCATGGCATCCCTGGACCAGTCACTGTGGCCCCAGGCTGATGTCCTGTGACAATGGCCAGGTGGGATGCCTAAAACTGTGGTAATAGGGGTCTGCTTTGTCACTAGAAGAAAAAAAAAAGATGGCTGGGTGAGAAGGCCAGTGAAGCTGCCATTTTAAGTGCCTCCTCTATGGCTGAGTAAACACTGGAGAGAGACAGATACATGATTACTAACAGTGTAAAAGAAGCTGTGGTGGAGGTATTGTTTGTTACATTTGATGGATAAAATGGAAATGTAGTATACTGAATTTCCCCTAAGCTTATGCCTACTCTCTGATTTACTTTAGATATCATTAGCATCTGTAAACCAATGATGATTAGTATGATAAATAACTTACATATTCATTCAGCAGTCATTTTAATGAGTACCTCTATGTGGGGAGCACTGTGCACTGAGGTGATGAGATGATTAGACACATGTCTCCTTCTGCTATTGTTCTAATGGAAGGAGTAGAATAAACTGGAGACATGATAGCTTCACAGAAGGAGGTATGTATGTGGAGGTATTGGGGGATATTTCATGGAAGAGAAGAGCATTAATCTGTGGCAGAGTTGGAGAGACTGAAGGGAATGGAGAGGTGATTTCCAGCAAAGAGCGCCATGGATGCAGTTACGGTGGTGGAAATGTGTAGGCTCTGTTGAATGTGAAGGAGAATAGATTGATTGGGGGAGTGGAGGGGAAGGCTGAAAAGTAAGGTTGAAGGCCAGGCTAGCTGGTATCTGAACTATGACTTAGGCTTTCATGTCGCCAGATTTGTGGGAGAGTTTCTCTCACCACAGCCTGAGCTACTGGAGAGCAGGGTCTTTTTTGCTCATCTTGTATCCCTGAGGCCCAGCAGAGTGTCTGCATGCACTGGGCACTCAATAAATGTTGACTGAAGATAAGAACATCATATTTCTGTCATTTATATTAATTAGAGGGTTCTAGTCCCTAAAGAATCTGAGTATGGATGAAATCTAGAAAAGTAAAGGACCAGTCAAATGTAACCAAAGCAGTGAGTGACAGGCCTGAGAAATGTTCTGTTAACTGAGGGAAGGAAAGACCTCTGAAGAAACAAATGGGCAAGTATTTGATAGAATGAGCTCTGAGCATCACAGCGCTTGCTAACTAGCCAACTTGATTAAAACTTTCTATCTGTTCCTCAGACTTGAGGGTCCCTGAGTCACTATCTCTTCTTAATGTAGGTAAATTCCTGGTTGCAAAAACTTTTATGTTCTTCAAGTATATGGCTTGAGCCACTGGGATTTATTCAGATACTCAAGAAAACTCCCCTTTGCATTCAGTTAGACATCTTATTTGTTCCCCAAAATTATTAAATGATACTCCAAACAAATACTATTTAGAAACTTTCCAGGGGGAGCAGCCCAAAGATGTATGGTGGCATGCATTTAGTTTTTTAGGGAGTAAAGTTTCAAAATGAATAAATAAAATTCATAAACATGGTGTACCTAAAGAAATGAAAAACTGAACAGAGCAGCAATAAGAAGGAAAAGTGGTCTCTGAGGGGCTGGATAGTAAAGCAATGAAGCAATGAAACACTTTTTGTATTTTAACAACTTCAATTGCTTCCTTTCAAAGTTCTATTCAAAGTATAGTCGATCCTCATTATTCAGATTCTGTATCTACAAATTTCCCTCTTTACCCAAATTTATTTGTGATCCCCAATTCAATGCTTGTGGTGCTTTTATAGCAATTTGTGGGCATGTGTAGAGCAGAGAAAAATTTGAGTCATTTGATGTGTAAGTTCTCGGTTGAGGTCAAACAAGGGCTCATTCTGCCTGCTTGTTCCAGCTCTTAAACTGTAAACAAGTGTGTCCTTTCTTGGTCTACTTAATGCCATGTTTTTCACAGTTTTGTGCTTTGTGTGATTTCAGTGTGTAAAATGGCCCCCAACCGTAGTACTGAGGTGCTGTGTAGTGTCCCTGAGTGCAGAACAGCTGTGATGTGCCTTACAGAGAAAATTCGTGTTAGATCAGCTTTGTTCAGGTATGAGTTACAGTGCTGTTGCCCATGAGTTCAATGTTAAAGAATCAACTATATATTTTAAATAAGTTGTTTTTAAGCAGAAACACACATAAAATAAGGTTGTATACTGACAGGAATCCACCCTGTATTTCCCCTAGGAATAGTGGTTCAGTATTTGCTAATTCATTGTTTGTGGTGACTTTATGGAATGATAACTATATGAATAATAAGAATCGACTGTGTTTCTCCTCTTCTTGCTGGGATCATCCTGGGCTTACGTAGTTATTTTGTGGTTTTTTTTTTTAACTTTTATTTTGACAGAATTTCAAACTTAAAGAAAAGTTGCAAGAATGGTGTAATGAAGTTTCTTACGGTGGAACTGTAGATAGGTTAAATAGTGTCCTCTACAAACTCCGTCCTCCTGGAACTCCAGAATGTAGCCTTATTTGGAGACAGGACCTTTGCAGATATAATTAGTTAAGATGAAGTTATATTGCATCAGGGTGAGCGCTAAATCCAATGAGTTGTGGCAAGAGGACATACACAGAGAGATGGAGAGAAGGCCACGAGATGAGAGAGGCAGAGATGGGAATGATGCAGCCACAATCTGAGGAAGGCAAGGATTGCTGGGAGAAAGAGGCCAGGAAAGATTCTTCCCTGGAACCTTCAGAGGGTCTAACACCTTCATTTTGGACTTCTTGGCTGCAGAATTGTGAGAATAATTTTGTCTTAAGCCAGTAAGTTTCTGGTCATTTGTTACAGCAACCCTAGGAAACTAATACAACCCTTTACTCCATTTCACTAGATTATTTTTTGCCTCTCTCTCTGTCTTTCTTTTCCTCTTTCTCCCCCTCCTTCTCTTCTTCTCTCTTTCTCTCCTTATGCATGTGTCTATCAGTTTTTTTTTTCTGTACCTCTACCCCATTTATTTCCTAGAATAAGAATATCCTCTTACATAAACATGGCATAATTACAAAAATAGGAAATTAAAAACTGATACAATATTATTATCTAGTCAACAGTTCATATTCAGATTTTATCAATTGCCTAATAATGACCTTTTTCTCTGGTCCAAGATCCAATCCAGGATCATACATTTAATTTCCTTTCCATGCCTCTTTAATCTTCTGTTAATCTGAAACAGTTCTTCAGACTTTCTTTGTACTTCTTGACCTTGTTGAGGTGTACAGTCCAGTTATTTTGGTCTTGACTGATATTTCCCCCAGTTTAGATTTAGGTTATGCCTTTCTGGTAGGAATACCACAGAAATCTTGTGTTCTCAGTCCCTCCTATTAAGAGGCACGTGATGCTGATTCCTTGATTAAGGTGGTGTCTGACAAGTTTCCCCACTGTAAAGTTTTTCCTTTTGGAATTAATAAGTAATTTGTGGGGAGATGCTTCATGAGCATATAGATATCCTCTGCATCATTAAACTGTCACCTACTAGTTTCAGCTTTCATTGATGATTTTCTCAATCCACTGTTCCTATCAATGTAGACTCATTCCTATTTTATTCAATAGGTTATAATCCTTTACTATCATTATTTATTTGATACAGGAATGTTCCATATTTGGCCAGTGAGAGGCCGTTCATGCAGGCTCCTTTGTCCTTATGACAAGTTCTCATTCCTTGAGTGCTTTCTTACTCTCTGGTTCAAGATACTTCAGGCTCATCTTGAACTTCCCTATCCCATCCCATTCCATGTCACCCATTTCTTTACAGAGGTGACCTGGGCTGATTTAATGCACTGAAGAGTATTCTGGAGTTAAAAAAAAAAAAAAGGCTCAAAAGAGACCAAATGTTATCTTCCTCTTTATTTATTGTTCTAGTTAACGAAGTGAACCTCTTCAGAGCTGTCAGGGGAAACTGCATCTAGTGGGAGGGTAAATACTCTCTTGAGGATTGATGCTTCTTCCTTTTGTAGTGCTGCCCTGCCATAGGAATTTCTACATAAAGAGGAATATGCTTAGTGCTCTTACGTGTTGAAATACTATCTATGTTATGGCTGAATTTGTTTTTATGGATTTGTTACGGAAGTTTTAATGGTGTATTTTAATCTTAACTTACTATTATTTTTGACCACAGTGGTGTTGATTTGGGGTTTTTTGTGTTATTCAGGTGATCAACTCATAGTAGTTGACCTTAATTTGATTTGTGATGCAAATCTAAAAGATTTTCCTTAAATAAAATGCAAATTTAAAGTCTTATGAAATGAATACATGTCTGTTGTAGACATTTGTTAAAAAAAAAAGGAAAACTTATGCAAAAACATTTGGAGAAAATAAATCAATGTTATCACTGTTTCTAGATAAACTCCTTCACTCACATTTTCTTCCTTTGAGTATCTTTTTTTTTTTTTTTAAGATTTTATTTATTTATTTGACAGAGATAGAGAGATAGAGACAGCCAGCGAGAGAGGGAACACAAGCAGGGGGAGTGGGAGAGGAAGAAGCAGGCTTCCAGTGGAGGAGCCTGATGTGGGGCTCGATCCCAGAATGCTGGGATCACGCCCTGAGCCGAAGGCAGACGCTTAATGACCGAGCCACCCAGGCGCCCCATTCCCTTGAGTATCTTAAATACACTTTTCTGTTTTTTTCTGGCATAAAGTTGCTGTCAACACCCTATGATAAGGTAATTTTTATTCACTTGTAAGTCATTTGTTCCTTTTCCTAAATGTTCAAAGAGTTTGTTTAAAAGTATAGGATATATCTTGGTTTTGATTGCTTCTGGGTCGATATTACCAGGTGTGTGGTATGCTTCAATATGCAGTTTCCTTTTTTTTAAGATTTCAGGAATGTTTTTTTTGTTTGATATTTGTTCTGTCCCAATATCTTGATTTTCTTCTTCTTCAGGGATTGCTATTATTGTATGTTGGATCACAAGAGAGACTTGATTGATTACTGTTTCTCTTGAATGCTTTTACTTTCTTTGTTAGAGGTGGGTGAACTTTAAAATTTCCTCCTTATTACTTTCTTAAGATATTATCTGTGATAGCTACTTGCTCTTGGATTCCTTCCAGTTTAGTCTTTTTCCTGAGCTGATTTTTTTCCGTGTTGAGAGAATATTTTTTGTTTCAAGTTTTTATTTGAATCCCAGTTAGCTAACATACAGTGTAATATTAATTTCAGGATTAGAATTTAGTGATTCATCACTTACATACAATACCCAGTGTTCATCACAAGTGTCCTCCTTAATCCCTATCACCCATTTAACCCTTTCCCCCACCCACCTCCCCCCAGAAACCCTCAATTTGTTCTCTGTAGTTAAGAACCTATTTTATAGTTTGTGTCTCTTTCTTTTTCTCTATCCCTTATGTTCATCTGTTTATTTCTTAAATTCCACATATGAATGAAATCATTAGGTATTTGTCTTTCTCTGACTGGCTTATTTCACTCAGCATAACATACTCTGGCTCTATCCATGTTGTTGTAAATGGCAAGATTTCATTCTTTTTCATGGCTGAGTAACATTCCATTGTATGTATATGCGTTTGTGTATATATTCATTCCATTCTATGTACATTGTATATACATGTATATATACCACATCTTTTTTATCCATTCATTTGCGGATGGACATTTGGGCTTGTTCCCTCAGCTGATTTTTTAACTTTATTCTACTGCTTAAGTTTTGTTACTTCATTTCTGATTTTTTATAATCTAAATGTGTTGTCTTATATTGAAATAGTAGGTTACACTTTTTCTGTTCTATCAGCATGTCTTTTTTTTTTTTTAAGATTTTATTTATTTATTCAACAGAGATAGAGACAGCCAGCGAGAGAGGGAACACAAGCAGGGGGAGTGGGAGAGGAAGAAGCAGGCTCATAGTGGAGGAGCCTGATGTGGGGCTTGATCCCATAACGCCGGGATCACGCCCTGAGCTGAAGGCAGATGCTTAACCACTGTGCCACCCAGGTGCCCCTATCAGCATGTCTTTAATGTGCTTTCTTTGTGTGTTGGGATGTTATTCTGCTCCATTCTGTTTTTTTCTAGTTATAACTTTGTATTGGGTTTAACCTTGATCCTTTTATATTGCCTGTTTTTATGTTATAGTTTCTGTGAATTTTTAGAAGGCGGCAGAATTGAAAATAGCTTTTATAATTTCTGTTGTTTTCTTGTAGTTTGCAAAAATATGGCCATTTGTTTATTTGTTATTTAGATATTTTCTGGCTCTGTTTCCTTCCTCCACTTCATCTGGCCCTTTTCTTTTCCTTGTCTCTACCATCCTTGTGCTGCTGAGCAGATTCAGCTGCCAGCAGTTTTTCTGCAATGTGAGGCTTGGTCCAAGAAGGTAGTCCTGGCTCACCAGTGCTGAGTGTCCTAGACTGCTTCTACTCCTTTGGATCTCCTTGGGTGGAACCCTTGTCCTCACCCTGTTTCAGCTACCATTTCATTCTCAGATTGCCTCCTTGACTTCCTAGTGATTACCACATGTCTATGTACTCAGATCCTCCTTTGCTCCTTTACTTCTCTCAGCTTTGCTCTCAGATAGAATCATATGCAGGACTTTTGGAGGATTGAATATTTGTCCTCACCTATTTGTATTTTGGAATTTGTTCTCTAATTGTAGATGTTTATGTGCTTTCTTGTTACTTTTTTTTACATGGGGATTCAGAGACATTCAAAAGTTGTGCCTTCACCATTGCCATTCCTGGGTTTCCACAGTGTTGTCAACTTAATGTATATTTAATGAAGTTGATTTAATTTTTGTTTTTTTTCTTTAAAAACCATCTCCACAGAGAAAAAGAAATTGGGATGTAGAATACCCATCCTTTCCAAGAGGAAGTTCACTGAAATTCAGAAGAGCAGGTCTCAGGACAGTGGGGGCAACTGCTTCCCTCTCTGAAGCATGGCTCAGATGTGGAGAAGGATTTCAGGACACTTCTGGGACTCTGGTAAAGTAATTATAAAATTGTTTTCCTTGAATGCCAAAGGATACTTAGATTCCTGAGTGTTTAGGCCATTGTAATTATATTTCTTTGGAATTCCCTTTCTTATTTCAGGACATAGTAATTGGTACAGTCTTTTTTTTTTTTTTTTTTTTAAATCAGAAAGGGGGAGAGTGAGCGAGCACAAGTAGGGGGAGTGGCAGGCAGAGGGAGAAACAGGCTCCCCACTGAGCAAGGAGCCCAATGTGGGACTGGATCCCAGGACCTTAGTATCATGACCCGAACTGAAGGCAGCCGCTTAACCGGCTGAGCCACCCAGGCTTCCCGGTACAGTCTTCTTTTTTCAGCCTTGAATTCCTTTTGTAATTATGGCAAGTTAGTAATCACCTCTTTTTGCCAGGCTCAACCTATGTACTTCTTAGTAAATGTGGGATACCTACTGAGAAGTTTCTTAGAAGATCAAATCTTTGAACACCCTACTCTTCACAAGAAGTATATTTATGAAATGCTTGTATGCTCAGGATCTTTTGGCAACAAGATATTCTGGTTAATTTTTGTATATACGCTAATTTTGAAATACAGATATGTACAAAATGGAATACTGTTATAAACTCTTAATGGTTAGTTCTCTGTTTAGATTCTGGTAAAATAAGAAAATACATTTATATATATATGAGGAGTATGTGCTTTGGGAATACTTATTGGTAAATATAAATAAAAGAGAGACATATTTTAAGGAAGGTATAGTTTAAGGTTTTGAGTATTTTACAAAATATTTTTGGTTTTAGCCCTTGTCACATAAATTATTACATTATTATTATTATTATTATTATTATTGTCATCTTCCTGCAGTCATTAACAGCTGAAAAGAAGATTGTTACAGAAAAGCACCTCGAATTATCCCCTAGACCCAAGAAAGGTAATATTTTGTTGATTTCTTGACAGAAAAGGTATAAAGCTAATATATCCTTCTTTGATTTATTTACATAGTTTGGATAGACTATATATTTATGGTTTAAAAACATCAAAATGTAGAAAGGTAATTTTTGAGAACTCTCTCATTTTTGTCACCATCTACCCCATTTTTTTCTTGCCTCCTATAGATAATTATTAATTTTTTTTATGTGTCCTTCCTGGGTTTACTGTTATCAGCAGAGCCTGGTAGGTTAGCTTAGGCTCACAGCTCCAGGAATTTAAAAAATTCTGACTTGGGAAGTAACAGTTATGGCCTATGATAAAAGGACTGTACTGTTTCAGGCAATTAAATTCTTACTTGGTGAATTGGTTAGGGAAAGCTTTCAGATACAGATAGTAGGAAACTTTTAGAAGTGTTTGAAGAAATAGGGTTGAATTTATCTCCTGCAACAAGAAGTTCAGGGAGTCAGACGTGTTCTGAGTTCTGCAGCCTTAGTGTGGAGTTTGTTCTTGTGGTCATGAGGTGGAAGCTAAATTCTCTGGGCCTAGTTCTCAGGAAGACTGCAGGTTCTGAGGATTTTCTTCAGGTATACTTTTTTTCTGGGAAAGAATTCCCCCGCAGGATCTCTACCTTTGGCCAGAATCTGTTATATAGGGTCACCTCTACTAAAGGACTTAAGTGAAAGTAAAGATTTTTAAATATTTATGTTGCTGCTCAAATAAGATTGGGTTTTTGTTAGTAAGGAAGAAAAGGGGGTATCAGGGAGGTTGCTGGCTCTGCTGCCACACTCAGTGGGTAGGCAAGGAAAGTCAGTGCTTGAGACCTTAGGGATCTCCTTTGGCCGCTTAGGGTCCTGACTATGTGATCTTGGGAAAGAAGCTAAACACACTAAGCCTCAGTTTCTTCATCTGGGAAATGCGTATAAGAATGTGTGCCTCGGGGCGCCTGGGTAGCGCAGTCGTTAAGCATCTGCCTTCGGCTCAGGGCGTGATCCTGGCGTTCTGGGATCGAGTCCCACATCAGGCTCCTCGGCTGGGAGCCTGCTTCTTCCTCTCCCTCTCCCCTACTGTGTTCCCTCTCTCGCTGGCTGTCACTCTGTCACATAAATAAATAAAATCTTTAAAAAAAAAAAAAAAAGTATGCCTCACTGGGTTATTTGTAACCAAAAAAAAAGTAATAAAATGTCTATTTCAAAGGCTTGCACTTAGTAGTTGCTTAATTGATGGCAGCAATTGCTGTTATGTCCGATGGCAAGAAGAGATGTGTGAAAGCCTGCTAAAAATTCTGTGGAGTGGGAAAACTTTTTGTGAATAAGAGCTATATAATTATTTCACTAATATTTAGGGGGTTCTTTTTATGAAAACGAAAAATAAAATTTCCCCAATTTTTTAAATTCATAAAACACTATGTTATAAACTGGCACGTCTTTTGTAATTCCATAATCTTCTGATGGAACTGCAGAATTTAACTTTTCTTGTTATTAGTGCCAAATGCTGTGATTTTCAAAGATCGATTTAATTCTGATTTCTAAACTGTCATAATATATGTAGAAAAGATTTTCTTTTACAGATATGGCTGTTATATTTTTCTGGTGATTTTAAGTAAGTATAGCCAAATTCAACTTGAAGAGAAAAAGAAATATAAAATAAGCTGTGACCTTGTGTTTAATTAAAAAAGATCTTTTGGGTTGATTTCCCTGTGCCGATATATACTCGACCCAGCCTGCTGTACTTTGTACACCATAGAATGATCGATATATTCTGAAAGGCTGGAAGAGCTTTTGTCAGTGTATAATTACTTTATTTACAGCATAAGTGCTTGTTAAGGCAAGAAAGTATTGTTAATAATTTAACAAAAATTTGAAAACAAATTGATAGGAAGGAGGGACTCAAGGTATTTCCTAGAACTGGTTCATTTTTTAAATAGTAGCTTTTTTTTTCTTTTCTTTTTAGAGAGGGAGAGAGAGGGGTGCAGCAGAGGGAGAGGGAGAGAGAGAATCTTAAGTAGGCTCCATGTCCAGTGTGGAGCCCGACGTGGGGCTTGATCTCACGACCCTGAGATCATGACCTGAGCTGAAACCAAGATTGGACCCACAACTGACTGAGCCACCCAGGCATCCCAATAGTAGCTTCTAAAGTATTAGTTTAAGACATATTAACAGAAATTTTAGGGTGTGGAAGTAATATATATATTTTTAAGATTTTATTTATTTATTTGACAGAGAGAGGGACAGCCAGCGAGAGAGGGAACACAAGCAGGGGGAGTGGGAGAGGAAGAAGCAGGCTTTTCCCGCTGAGCCGGGAACCCGATGGGACTCGATCCCAGGTCCCTGGGGTCATGCCCTGGGCTGAAGGCAGACGCTTAATGACTGAGCCACCCAGGCGCCCCTGGCAGTAATATTTTTGTGAGAGCTGGGAAGCAGAAGTGGGGGAACATACTTTTGCAGAGTGTGCACAAAAGGGAAGATACATCTCCATGTCTCTATTTCCTCATCTGTAAGGCACTGTAACCAGAGAAGACTGAATAGGGGAGGCAACAGGCAATGGGAAATAGTGGGAGAAGGAAGACAAAGGAAGATTATACACTTGAAATAAGAGACTGGAACCTTTGTAGATGATTTTCCTTAAAAAGTAGAACTTAAAAAAAAAAAATCTGTATGCTTACCAAAGTGAAAGTATAAAATAAAAAGGAACTAGTTTTTTTTTTTTTTCCTTAAATGCCCTACAGATTGTTTTCTTAAAATTTTGTTATTGAGGTCAGAAATCTGCTCCTTGAGAGGCATCACTAAATTTTTTTGTTTTATTTGTTGAACTGCTTTTCTCCTCTTTGGACCATTGGTTTCCTAAGGGCGGAGATTTCTCTATTGCTCTTCTATATATCCTAGGTGTATTAGTTTGCCAGGGCTGCCATAATAAAGTACCAGTAATAAAGTATGCTAACTGGGTAGTGTGAATAACAGAAACTTATTATCTCACAGCCCTAGAGGCTAGAAGTCCAAAATGAAGGTATTAGCAGAATTAGTTCCTTCTAGGATCTGCTCTAGGCTTCTTTCCTTGGCTTATAATGGTTGTCTATCCATGTGTTTCTTCACACTGTCTACACTCCCCACATGTCTCCAAATTTTTCCTTTCCTATAAGGACACTTGTCATATTGGAATAACTTGATCACCTCTGTAAAGACCCTCTCTCCAAATAATCACATTCTGGGATGCTGGAGTGTTAGAACTTTAACATATGAATGACTTTTGGGGTAACACAATTCAGCCTGTAATACTACCTGCTAGCACAATGTCTGGTTTGCAAAGGGTGCCCAGAAATGTTTACCTGTTGTAGCTATTCTCATAGTCTAACTGATGTCCTTCCTAGAATTTCATTGGAATGGGTCTTGATTTCAAGGGTGCCCTTTTCAGCAAATAAAATGAGTTGCTAATAAATTCCTGGTAGTGGTTTTATCTACATAAATTTTAAAGTGTCTGTAATTCATGGGTTTATGAATTCCATGAATTCATTATGTAATCTGAAAATAGTGATAACTTTACTTCCTTCCTGTCTTAGTCTGATCAGACTAATAGACCAATACACCAATAATACCATAGACTAGGTAGCTTATAAATGGCAGAAATTGGTCCAGTATATTCAGGGTCTGGTGAAGTCTCACTTCCAGGTTCATGACTGTACCATCTTGCTGTGGACTCATATGGAGGAAGGGGCCAGGAATCTCTCTGGGGGCTTCTTATATAGATCACTAATCCCATGCATGAGGGCTCCACCCTCATTACCTAATCACCTCCAAGTCCCCACATCTTAATCCCACACACTGGGGAATAGGTTTCAGCACTGTGAATTTTAAGGGATACAAACGTTCTGTCTGTAGTATTTCACTCCTTCCTTTTCAGTTTACTTTTCCAGATGCATAATAATATAAGGGACTGATATGATGTCTTTTGCAAGTAAATACACAGCTTAGTTTTTATTAGCTATTTAAATCAATAAGGATGAACATTATTTTTAATTTTATCTTTGAGGGTAGACAAGTTTAGTAATTCTGGATGTTCATGGCACCAAGTATGTGCTCAGTAAATCTTTACAATTATTTTATGTTTTTGCGCCTTTTACTGCAAGTGCTGTTTTTTCAGACATCATTTTGTCAGTGAATCTCTTTTCCTGATCAACACGAAGTGGAGCATTGCTTTTTTTGTGCCACTGTTATACTGTGACATACCTCGAATATAATATTTAATTTTTCTTGTTATGATTTGTGTTGTCTTGCAAACCATACGTTCCTTGAGGGAGGAGTTTTCTTATTTTTCTGTTTCCTCAAGGCTTACTCATCAGTTGTTATGTAAATATGTATTGAGAGAAGCCATTTAACTTCTGAACCGATTAACTCTACTAAGAACTTGAATTATAATATCTAACTTCTTTTATTTAATTTTATTTTAAAATTTTTTAAATTTTATTTTTTTATAATAATTTTTAATTATGTTATGTTAGTTACCATACAGTACATCCCTAGTTTTGATTTAAAGTTCCAGGATTCATTACTTGTGTATAACACCCAGTGCACCATGCAATACATGCCCTCCTTAATACCCATCACCAGCCTATCCCAATCCCCACCCCCCTCCCCTCTGAAGCCCTCAGTTTGTTTCCCAGCGTCCATAGTCTCTCATGGTTCATTCCCCCTTCTGTTTACCCCTTCTTCATTCTTCCCTTCCTTCTCCTAATGATCTTCCTA